>NC_038243.2:27667910-27700410 GCF_000004515.6 Glycine max
AATTGTCATTTTTCCAATATTTCAGACATCCATTCGCCTAGGCTAGCAACCAGCTCGCCTGGGCTAATCAGGTTTCTTCAAGCATAAGTAATCAACTCGCCTGGGCAAGCTACAACTCGCTCAGGCAAGTCTGCACCTTCAGAGCTGATGCAATCCTCCCTAGGAAGGGACCAATCACAAGAACCATGAGCAAGAGGCTCCAAGAAGATTGGGCTAGAGCTGCTGAAGAAGGCCCTAGGGTTCTCATGAACCTTAGGGTAGATTTCTGAGCCCATGGGCCAAGGTTGGGTCCAATTATCTTTGTACATATTAGACTAGGATGTCATTATATTTGGTCCTTGTATATAGGGCTCCATATTGTAGGTAGGGTACCCTAGAAATATAGGATTTTTCAGCCCTTGTATTTTTGGGCACCTAGACTAGTTTTTGTATTAGGGGTAGTTTTGTAATTTCACATGCACTAAGTGGATATTTGATGTGTGTGGCTGGAAATAAATTTAATTGAATTGGTAGAAGCCCAATCCAATTAAATTTTAGAGGGGGAGGTGAGCATTTGCTTACTACACCCCATTGCCACATCATATAGTCACACTTTGTGCATGTCCTTCATGCTTTTCATGCCTCATGACACCTAAGCACACTTAGTGGAGAATCTTGGAATTGATCTTGGATTAGTGGGCTGAACCATAACTAAAATTCACTAATCATAATTAGTGAAATTTTGGCTCCAAAGTTTGGCTCCACAAATTCAATTTCAAATTCAAGTGAAATTTATATTTCCCTCCAATTTTGTGTGACACTTAGGCTATAAATAGAGGTCATGTGTGTGTATTTTTTTCAACTTTGATCATTTGAATATTAACTTCAGATTTCAGAGCTCCTTTTGAGCACAAAATTTCGTGCTCTTCTCTCCCTCTCCCTTCATTCATCTCCTTCTTCCTCCAAGCTCTTATCCATGGCCTCCTATGGTGGTGAGCTTCTTCTAGACTCATCTTCTCCTTGAAGTGGCGTCTCCTCTCTCTCTTCCTTCTCCATTCCGCTGCCATTTATCTTCCAAGAAGCAAAGGAATCCATTGATGAAGAAGATCCTAGGCCTACAAGCTCCAATGGAGCTTGCATCAAGAGCTAAGCAACAAATTCGCCTGGGCGAATTTGCCTACACCTCTTGGTTCTTTTCTATAAATAGCCATGCCAAGTAAGAAAGGGAAAACAAAAGTCAGAGAAGAAAATGTGAGAAACACCATAAGGAAGAAGGAAACACAAAGTAGAGCCCAGGCGCTGTAGAGTTATGATCATGGATCGCATCCTTTATCATATCTTTTGTTAGTCTTGTGCTCTACACAATGATCAGTTAGTTTCTCCAAAGGATTGGATGTAACCTTTGTACCCTTATGTATCTCTTTTGATATTATATATATATATATATATATATGAATCTTTTCTACTCATTATTGGTAATCTCATTCTATTCGTAATACTTGATTCTATTTGATCTAAATGATTTTACTCTTTACGTTATGTTTCTAGGAATAGAGCATAACATTTTGATTGCAAATAAGACGAGATTATGATTGTAATGCTGAAATATTTACTTCATATGAGAGGGATCGATATTCAATAAATATTCTTAGGATTCTCAAGTGCGAGGGATCGATTCAGGGTAATTTAATGTGTGCATTAGTAACATTATCAAATGATTCATATATGTTAATCATATTAGAATATTGAGGGTATAAACGATGAAATCAAATCCTACATTTTTATTAAATTAATTGAATTTGTTATTTTTGTTTCTATAATTTTACGTATTTCTGATGCACTAAATTTTGTTATTTTTGTTATTTTCGTAATTTCCATTATTTTTTATATTTGTTAGTTAATACAAACCCATGATATTTTGATTTAATTTGTACATAACTATTAAACTAATAACCTTTATCTAAATGAATTAAGTAACTCAAGTCCCTGTGAAGACGATCTCTTTTTATAAATATGTAACCTGTGACGACATTGGTATGCTTGCCAATAGTCTAACAAGTTTCTGGCGTTGTTGCCAGGGACTTGAGTCACCCACTTAGTTCTTTTGGATTTAAATTTTCAGTTAGATAGGCTATTTTTCTTACTTTTGTAAATTATTTCTTTTATTTTGATTTTGTATAAATTCTCTCTTGTTATATTTTTCACTCTCTTTGATCTCTTGTTCTGATCTCCCTTCATTTTTTTATCTCTTGCTCTCACAATTGATTGAAAAATATTCTTAGTAAATTTAAAAAAAAAAAACTAACAAAACCTTTGAAAAATTACAAATATTCCTAGTCTATTTAATATAATAAATGTAGCATTTAATGGAATTTCATGTTTTTTTTATGGAGTATTTGTTTAATTGACCTAGACCAAAAAAAAAATTAAACAATCCTATATATTTTTATAATCCTATATATTATCTTTTAAAATATTACATATAAAATTAAATTCTATTTTCACATAAATTAGAATTTGTATATTTATAGAAGATTTATTTTTATTTTATATATTATATTTGTATAATCTTATATATTTTTTATCATTATTTCAAAACTTATTTTATACAATAAAGATATAATATGAATTTTATCCTTAATGTATTTTTTATATAAATTATAATTTCATAAAATGACACTATTTTATTATCTCTTAAAATATTTATATGTGATTTAATGACAAATTTTTTATACCTATATTAAGATATTCTTGTTATTTATTATAATAGTATTTTTATTTATATTTAACTTTATTTAATCAGGTATATAATTTTTTAAAGAATTAAATTATATAGTAAAGATACATAATTAAATAAAATGATAGTATTTTCTATTTTTAAAAATATTTATGTATGTGATTTATTGACAATATTTTTTTTATCTATATTATGATAAATAACATGAATATCTTAATACAAATAAAAAAAATTATTACTAAATCACATATATTATTTTAAAAGATAAATATAACATATAAAATAAAAGCAAAATTTATATAAATGTACATATTCTAATTTATGAGGAAATAGAATTTAATCTTATATAGTCTATTTTAAAAGATAATATAAAGAGTATAAAAATATAATAAATAAAAATAAATAAATTTTGAATTTTAAACTATTTTCACTTAAAACCTAATTTAATACTATATTTTACATCAAATAGTCACATGAACACTTAAGTATTTTTAAAGAAGTGTGTTTTTTACTTCCAAGGACCATAGTTCTAGTCCTTAAATATTTTTAAAGTTTAGGGTTTAAAGTTCTTATTTTTTAAGAAAATGTTGCTCAACTTTCTAATCTAATCCACATTTAAAATTTAATAGTATTTCCATGCCTATGTGTCACATAATTTTATATTGGAAGCTTTCAAAATTATTCAATTTGGTTCTTATTACAAAGTGTAGATCCTAATAAATAACGGTAACTTGGAAGTTAACATATGCTAGAGAGCGAAAGTGCACTAGTTTCAATATATCCAGTTTTTGATGAAATGGTTTTAATATATTCTATAGATGAAAGATCCTCATTATGTTAACATCTTGGCTAGCAACAATAATATGCAGTACCTAAAAATATAATGCTGGTTGCGTACAAATTTAATCATTTCATTAATTTTTCAAACTATCCAGTTTAACTCAGTTTCTTATTTTCCAGAAACACTGTCCACTTTTTTCTATGAATGCATTTTAACTGTGTATATTTGTTAGGGACAGAGGCTAAGCTACACTATGCTAACTACACTAACATATTATTGCAATCTACCCTTCGGCGGGAGGGCGACGCGGGGCTCACGGGTGCGTCTTCCATGCGTTTAATTGTGAAAGGTTTGGGAGTTCTTTTTACGCACAGGGAAGGTATTAGCACCCCATGCGTTCATCCCAAGGGACGACAGCCTTTAATCAAGTGTGCAAATATGACTTCAAAATGTTTTATTTTCCCTTTTTATGTCTTTCTGTGTTTTTATGTTTTTTTGTATTTTTTATCTTTTGTGGTCGACAAGGGTATTTCCCTCACTCCTACATATCCTCAATTGCGATGAAGAAATCAGACCTACGTAGTTCTTTTTAGAACTAAACGTTGGTTAAGTTGTTTTTATCTTTTTTTGAAAGATAGATTTTATTTGAACAAAGGTCATTTAAGGCATTGGACCATTAAACGATATTTTGATTTTGAAAGGAGAGAAACGTTAAGGCATTGGACCATTAACGATCTCTTGTTTTTGAAAGGAGAGAAACGTTAAGGCGTTGGACCATTAATGATCTCTTGGGATGGTCGACAAAAGCAGGGCTTTTGCTCCTACGTATCCTCAATTTGCGATAAGGAAATCAGACCTACGTAGTTCTTGCAAAAGTGGTAAAGTTACATGTTGATTTTATGCTTTTGAACGGTCCATGTTAACCGATAAAAGCAAAGAGGACCGTTTAAGGCGTTGGACCTTAAAACGGTTCTAAGTGACTTTTGCGGACAAAGTTTGATTTGTGAGTTGACTTTAACCTTAGTTTCACTTTGGTTATTAGTCAATTCATTTAAGGAAACTTCCAAAGAAAAACGTTCGATTGATTTTTTTGATTATTTTATTCAAAGATATTTTGATTATTTTATTATTATTTTTTCAAGATATTTTGATTATTTTGATTTTTTGGTTTAACCGAGGTTATAACGTGAACGATCGGTTAGATTTTGTTTTAACAGTGATTAAGTGAGATTACAACACAAATGATCGGTTGAAATTCATTTTATCATTTATTAGGTGAGATAATGACTTAAATAAACGGTTAAAGCACGTTAAAAACGGAAGAAAATAAAACCAAAAGTGAACGAAATAAAGATGAAAGCTAACAAAACAAGAAATGAATTGAAAGTCTCGGATTTGGAAACTTACCAGTTGAAGAACGAAGAACAAACGAAGAACGGTGGAGAACGGCGGAAAACCTTCACGGATTTGCTCACAGAAACATATCGGAAGCGTTACGGAAGCACCTCGGCTAGGATTTTCTTCACGGAAACAATTTTTTTCACCCAAAACAGGGAAGCATATAGGACTTGACTTTCTTCATTTTTTCTCTTCCTTCTCACACATATTAGGTGAAATATGCTTATTTTGGGTT
The DNA here is from genome assembly GCF_000004515.6 of Glycine max. Classification (NCBI taxonomy): domain Eukaryota; kingdom Viridiplantae; phylum Streptophyta; class Magnoliopsida; order Fabales; family Fabaceae; genus Glycine; species Glycine max. Next base: position 27,673,041 of record NC_038243.2, read on the forward strand.
ACGGGAATTTTACGGAAGCATTATGAAAGCCCCGAAAGCATATAGGACTTGATTTTCTTCTTTTTCCTCTTCCTTTTCACCAATATTAAGTGAAATATGCTTACCCAAGGTTTTCAGAAATTTTACGGAAGCATTACAGAAGCCCTAGAAAACCATTTTTCAAAAAAACATGGAGGATCTTGAATCTTGATAAGTTCACCCCCCCCCCTTTGCTAAATACACTCCCGTTTATTTACACACACCCCACTTTGCTAAATACACTCCTGTTTTCATGTTTTTAACTGGTTTCTTCCTGAAACATCTCGAAACTTTACGGATTATGCAACAATACTCTTTTTGCCCCTTCGGAATGTTGCGGGACTTTACGGATTATGCAACAATGCTATTTTTGACTTCCAGAATGTTGCGGATCTTTACGGATTGTGCAACAATGCATGTTTTGATTTCCGGGATGTTGCGAGACTTTACAGATTACACAATGATGGGTGTTAAACATTTTGAGGTGGTCAAGCAAAGGCCGCATGCCAACAAATAATGGTCCCTGGACGAAATTAAGGTATGACAGTTGCCCCTATTTACTTATCTTTTATTGGAGATAAAAGGGAAGTAAAGATAAGACACTAATTTCGTTCGAGCTAAACATCATTCGGCCGATCAATATCCCAACCAGCGGAACCAGTCATTCAGGAAAAAAAAGAAAAGGCATCAGGAGCGTCAGCAAAACTTCAATGCCTCGAAAGCGATAAAACGGGATAACCATGACGTTTCCACATGCTATCGAACTCGATCGTCCCTGCCTAGCAGAGAAGAATCTTACGCATCGTCGGACTTGAATGTCTTTGCACGATGAAAGTAACACCTGCAAAAATTTTCAAAAAATAATCAGAATTGGATGACCAACATCATCCCGATACCATCGAACTCGTTCGCCTTGGTTGACGATGCGGATAACCATAAGGTATTCCCCGCATGTCACCGGACTCGTTATCTCTGGATGACAAAAGGTGTAGAGGACGACATGAGTCTCTACGCGTCAACGGGTTCGTTTGCCCCTGGTTGACGAAAGGTGCAGATAACCATAAGGTATTCCCCGCATGTCACTGGACCCGCTGTCTCTGGATGACAAAGGTGTAGAAGACGACGTAAGTCTCTACGCGTCAACGGACTCATTTGCCCCTGGTTGATGAAAGGTGCAGATAACCATAAGGTATTCCCCGCATATCACCGGAATCGCTGTCTCTGGATGACAAAGGTGGAGAAGACGACGTAAGTCTCTGCGCTTCAACGGGCTCGTTTGCCCCTGGTTGACGAAAGGTGCGGATAACCATAAGGTATTCCTCGCATGTCACCGGACTCGCTATCTCTGGATGACAAAGGTGCAGAAGACGACTTAAGTCTCCGCGTGTCAACAGGCTTGCTTGCCCTTGGTTGACAAAGGGTGCAGATGACGACGTTAGTCTCTGCATGCTACCGGACTTTGAGTCTGACGGATAGCGAAAAAGTGTTTATACGGATAACCACATGGGTATCTCCACCTGCCACCTGACTTAACGGATCAGGATTAACAGAAACCATTTGTACGGATAACCACTTGGGTATCTCTACATGCCACCTGACTTCACAGGTCAAGATTAACAGAAACTTTTTGTACGGATAATCACTTGGGTATCTCCGCATGTCACCTGACTTCACGGGTCAGGATTAACAGAAACTATTGTACGGATAACCACTGGGTATCTCCGCATGTCACCTGACTTCATGGGTCAGGATTAACAGAAACTATTGTACGGATAACCACTGGGTATCTCCGCATGTTACCTGACTTCACGGGTCAGGATGACAAAGGTGCAGAAGACGACGTAAGTCTCTGCGTGTCATAAGTCTCTACGTGTCAACGGGTTTGCTTGCCCTTGGTTGACAAAGGGTGCAGATGACGATGTTAGACTCTGCATGCTACCGGACTTTGAGTCTGACGGATAGCGAAAAAGTGTTTACACGAATAACCACTTGGGTATCTCCGCCTGCCACCTAACTTCACTGGTCAGGATTAACAGAAATCGTTTGTACGGATAACCACTTGGGTATCTTCGCATGTTACCTGACTTCATGGGTCAGGATTAATAGAAATCGTGATGGAAGCTTGCTTGTGGGGCTTCTATGGAGGCTGGATCATTGAGTTTCAATGAGGTCCTTTAATGGTGATTTTCCACCATGGAGATGCAGCGGAAGACAAAGGAGAAGAGGTGAGAGGAGGTGCCATCCACTAGGGAATAAGCCATGGAAGAAGGAGCTTCACCACCAAGATGAGCCTTGGATAAGAAGCTTGGAGAGGATGCTTCAATGGAGGAAAAGAAAGAGGGAGAGAAAGAGAGAGGGGGGAGCATGAAATTGAAGCAAGAAAAAGGGAGAGAAGTTGAACTTTGAGTTGTGTCTCACAAGACTCTCATTCATCAAAGTTACAACAAGAGTTACACATACTTCTATTTATAGACTAGGTAGCTTCCTTGAGAAGCTTTCTTGAGAAAACTTCCTTGAGAAGCTTCTTTGAGAAAACTTCCTTGAGAAGCTAGAGCTTAGCTACACACACCCCTCTCATAACTAAGCTCACCTCCTTGATAAGCTTCCTTAAGAAGATTCCTAAAGAAGCTAGAGCTTAGCTACACATACCTCTCTAATAGCTAAGTTCACCTCCTTGAGATGAGAAGCTAGAGCTTAGCTACACACCCCCTATAATAGCTAAGCTCACCCCCATGACAAAATACATGAAAATACAAAAAAAAATCCCTACTACAAAAACTACTCAAAATGCCTCGAAATACAAGGCTAAAACCCTATACTACTAGAATGGCCAAAATACAAGGCCCAAACGAAGGAAAAACCTATTCTAATATTTACAAAGATAAGCGGGCTCATACTTAGCCCATGGGCTCAAAATCTACCCTAAGGCTCATGAGAACCCTAGGGCCTTCCCTTGGATCTCTGGCCCAATCTACTTAGAGTCTTCTATCCAATGCCCTTGCGGGGTAGGATTGCATCAAATTGTTTGTACGGATAACCACTTGGGTATCTCCGCATGTTATCGAACTCACCGTCTCTGGATGACAAAAGGTGCAGAAGATGACGTTAGTCTCTGTGTGTCAACGGGCTTGCTTGCCCTTGGTTGACAAAGGGTGCAGATGACGACGTTAGTCTTTGCATGCTACCGGACTTTGAGTCTGACGGATAGCGAAAGAGTGTTTATACGAATAACTACTTGGGTATCTCCGCCTGCCACCTAACTTCATGGGTCAGGATTAACAGAAATCGTTTGTACGGATAACCACTTGGGTATCTCTGCATGTCACCTGACTTCAGGGTCAAGATTAACAGAAATCGTTTGTACGGATAACCCCTTGGGTATCTCCGCATGTCATCGGACTTGCCATCTCTGGATGACAAAAGGTGCAGAAGACGATGTTAGTCTTTGCGTGTCAATGGGCTTGCTTGCCCTTGGTTGACAAAGGGTGCAGATGACGACGTTAGTCTCTGCATGCTACCGGACTTTGAGTTTGACGGATAGCGAAAGAGTGTGTGCGGGTTACCGTATAGGGCGTCTTCGCATGCCAACGGACTCTTGGGTCACAGTAACAAAAGGTGGGGTGGTAGACAAAAGCGAGGCTTTTGCTCCTACGTATCCTCAATTTGTGATGAGGAACTCAGACCTACGTAGTTCTTGCTTTTGTGATGTATGAGACTAAAATAGTCTCTACCGGAATATGCTGACATCTCCAGAAAGGGTGCAGATGACCACATTGGCCTCTGCTTGTCAATCAAACTTGGGGTCTCCGAATGATGAAGTGCAGATAACCGTAAGGTGTCTCTGCATGCTACCAGACTCTTGGGTCATGATAGCAAAAGGTGTGATGGTCGACAAAAGCAGGGCTTTTACTCCTACGTATCCTCAATTTGTGATGAGGAACTCAGACCTACATAGTTCTTGCTTTTGTGAGACTAAAATAGTCTCGGTGTTCCTTCACTAAAATGCGAACATGCTTTAGTAAAGAAACAAAACCTTCAACTGATCAGAGCAACACGTGATTTTTGGTGAAAAACAATGTGTGTCTATTGGGGAAGGAGAGTATGCTGATGAAATTTTCTCATAACCATAAATGAGATTTTGGATGTTAACGTTTCGCTTCTAAACGACCATTTAGAGGAAACACTAGGTCCAACAAAATAGAAGAAAATCACTCAAAGTGTATCAATCTCACACAGGTAAGTGTTTCATCCTAAATTCGAACCATAGATATGTCATGACTTGATTTTGCAAATCATTTCCTATCAAATCAAAGATTACACGTGTGATCATGGATCAATAGGACTTTTTCTTAAGAATAGTGTTTTTGGAGGGGAATTTGGCTCTGAGTGTTTTGGCCTTTTCCTTTTCTGTTTTTGTTTAGTGCGGGGCGAGAAAGTCGCTAGCGCACAGGATTTTGGTTGGCAATCAAAGGGAGAGGACCACTTCAAGTTGTGGTTTCCTTTCTTTTCTTGTTTTCTTGTGACAATTTTGTATTGTTCAGATATCTTCTGGTCCAAAGACCTTTTTGTATATTTCTTTCGTTTTCTTCCGATCTTTGATCGGGAATTTTTTTCTTTTGTTTTGTTTTCTTCCGATCTTTGATCGGGAATTTTCTTCTTTTGCTTTCTTCTGATCTTTGATCGGGAACTTTCTATTCTTTGTTTTCTTCTGAGGGCAAGGATGGACATTCTCACTCTGGGTCAAGGTTTATGGTAAGTTGGGATTTTGGCTCAAGGATTGTAGAACGGTTGGACATGATATATGTTAGGGTGTTGGTTTGGCCAGCAATTCAGGGATAAAAGGGATGTCCCACATTATTTCGATGACACACAAGCAACAATGATGATTTGGAAATTTTATGCAAAACTGGTCATGCATGCACCCATGTGGACACTCAAGCATCAAGTTTTTATGGTCATGTGACACTAGGGCTCATGATTCATTTTCCCTATTTAAGTCAACCCAGCGTTTCCAAGACATGTTCTTTTATCATTCATGCATTCATCTGAGTCCATTTTGGGTGTTTGGGAAAATTTTCACAGCATTCACCCTTCAGGTGCATACACATTTTTTCAAAAACTGGTATTATAATCAGTGGATCTTCTTCAAAGAAAAGTTGGAAGTTATTTCTTTTCAAAAGCGTGCTGGCTTTTCAGCCAAAAGATATATTTTTTGTTCTTGTTTGTTTTTGTTTTTGTTTTTGAGGTATTTTTGCTATATACATGCATATCCAAGGTATCTTGCTACCTAAACATACATACACACATACATACATAGATATATATATATATATATATATATATATATATATATATATATATATATATATATATATATTGAGGTATTTTTTTCTACATACATGCATATCTAAGGTATTTTCACTACCTAAACACACATACATATATTTTGTGAGGTATGACTACCTTCCGAGCTTGTGCTTGTTTTATTTAAATTCCTAGGATCATGAGCAACTAGGTGTGTCCTACTATGACTTGAGAAACAAAGGTGATCAAATAGCAAGCATAAATTTAAAAGGTACTAGGTTGCCTCCTAGTAGCGCTTCTTTAACGTCTTGAGCTGGACGCGTGATGACTTGTTGGTCACGGACCTAGTACTTTTGCTTACCTTTGGCTTTGGACTTGGTCGCCTGCTGGTCGGCCACAGGTCATAGGACACACTCCAGCCTTTGTAGATGAGTTGAGGGGCTCTGGAGGTGGTGGCGGTGTGTCTATTGCCCGCTGCCAGCCATCCCCAGGCTGTTGTGGTGTCTCGCCCTGTGCCTGCCTTGGGGGCGCAGTACTTCTTGAGGAAAGCCCGGTTAATAGGGGGCGTAATGACCTTGTTGGGGGCGACGGGCACTTCGTAGAACTGACAAAGGCTTGTAATTAGAGTTGGAATTCCTAGGACCCTGTTGGACTTCTCTAGGTCCACTGAGTGTCTTGCGGACGCGATCCCTGCGAACAGTAGATGACATCAGAAATTAGTTGAGCCATGTGCATACTTACCTATGTCACGATGGCGTGACCTTGCTGGAGGGAACGGGCACCCTGTAGGACTGACAGAGGCCCGTAACCAGAGCTGGAAATTCCAGGGCCCTGTTGGACTCCTCCGGGTCCACTAGGTGTCTTGTGGGCGCGATCCCTGCAAATAATAGATGACATCAGAAATCAGTTGAGCGATGTGCATACTTACCTATGTCACGATGGCACAGACCAACTGATACTTCTGCAGGGGGAGATCGACATTATGGTCGCTGGACAGAATGTTGCTAAGTAGCGTTGTCATCCATATCTATGTAAGAGTGATCATGTTGGTGTGCATGATCTGCACTCGTCTCTTTGCTGCGGCACGGGTGAAATCTTGTCCCGGTATGCATAGTAGTTGTGCAATAGCCTCCTCCTCTGGTTGCTCTCGCATAGATGGCCCTCCTCCAGGATCAGGGGCTAGCCCAGGAGCTGATAAAAGGAAACTACTGCCCCCTTAACCGGGAGCACAAGTCTCGGTTATTAGTCAATTCATTCAAGGAAATTTCCAAAAGAAAAACGTCTGATTGATTTTTTTGATTATTTTATTCAAAAGATATTTTGATTATTTTATTATTATTTTTCCTTTTTTGATTTAACCGAGATTACAACGTGAACGATCAATTGGATTTTATTTTAACAGTGATTAAATGAGATTACAACTCAAATGATCGGTTGAAATTCATTTTATCATTTATTAGGAGAGATAACGGCTTAAACGATCGGTTAAAGCTCGTTAAAAACGGAAGAAAAGAAAACCGAAAGTGAACGAAATAAAGATGAAAGCTAACAAAACAAGAAATGAATTGAAAGTCTCGGATTCGAAAACTTACCGGTTGAAAAACGAAGAACGAACAAAGAACGGATGAAGAACGGTGAAGAACGGTGGAAAACCTTCACAAATTTGCTCACGGAAACGTCTCGAAAGCGTTACGGAAGCACATCGGCTTGGATTTTCCTTCACGGAAACAATTTTTTCACCCAAAACAGCTGAAATGCATAGCCAAGGGGGTTAAGGACCATTTGGAACAGCCTCCCTTTGCCTATTTATAGGAAAAGGGGGGAGGAGGTTGTCGCTCAGCTCTCCCAGGCGAGCTGGGTTGCCTCCTCCTTTAGTAACACAGCTTCCAAAATGCTCCAGAAGGGCCTAGATTTGAAAATTTGAAAATTTCTATTGGCACCCCCATCTTGATAAGTTCACCCCCTTCTTTTGTAATTTACGGAAAAGTTATGGAAGCCTTACGGAAGCATATAGGACTTGACTTTCTTCTTTTTTCTCTTCCTTCTCACCCATATTAAGTGAAATATGCTTATTTAGGGTTACAGGAATTTTAGGGAAGCATTATGGAAGCCTTACGGAAGCATAAAGGACTTGATTTTCCTCTTTTCCCTCTTCCCTTTCACCAATATTAAGTGAAATATGCTTAATCAAGGTTTTTGGAAAATTTACGGAAGCATTACGGAAGCCCCAAAAACCACTTTTCAACAAAACGTGGAGGATCTTGATAAGTTCACCCCCCTTTGCTAAATACACTCCCATTTATTTACACACACCCCACTTTGCTAAATATACTCCCGTTTTTGTGTTTTTGACCGGTTTCTACCCGAAACATCTCGAAACTTTATGGATTACGCAACGATACTCTTTTTGACTTCTGGAATGTTGTGGGACTTTACGGATTACGCAACAATGCTCTTTTTGACTTCCAGAATGTTGCGGATCTTTACGGATTGCACAACAATGCTTGTTTTGATTTCCAGAATGTTGCGAGACTTTATGGATTATACAACGATGGGTGTTAAACATTTCGAGGTGGTCAAGCGAAGATCGCATGCCAAAAAATAATGGACCCCGGACAAAATTAGGCTTACATTGCTATTGGTACTTAACAAACTATAACAATTCTGTTGTAACAGAATTGAGGGAGCACTATGGTTGTCCCCTAATAGAATGGTGAGCACAAATATTGTCCCCTTTTATGCAGTCATTCATGTAAGTGGGCTTAATGTGGTTCCTTATTGGTCTGGTAGATGGTATGTTTCTTGTGGTGCTACTATTGCTATCAATACCCACCGTTGGAAAACCAACCTGTTCCTCAAGGTTGGGCAATAAAAACAAGCTAAAACAAGGGGTGGGTTTAGAAAAAAAAAAAGAGGTACGTGAGTAAAGTTGTTTTGTTTGTGGGCTTGTTTGGTCTAGTTGGTGAAGGTTGCTACAATTGGAAACTACTGCTATGTTTTACGTACTTCTTCACTGAGTGGCAACCCTATGATTAAAATGGTTTAGCTTTAGTGTTGGCAACCATGACCTTGACAATCGTAACACCCCTGTCGATGAAGCTCAGCCTATCCCAACATGGTAGTGGTGGAGGCAGTGGCTTTGGTGGTGGTGGTGGATATAGTGGCGGACGTTGACACCGATGATGGACAGAGCAAGAGATTGAGGGGCGACGATGCGAACAACGATGATAATGGTGGGTCCAAGAAGGAACCCGACAAAGACAGAGAGAGATTGTTGTTGGATCGAGTGGCCTCAGAATAATTAAGAAGGGGAGGTTGAATTAATTATGAATGTGTCTTGACTAATTAAAAATTATCCTTCTTAATATTACTAGATTCAATTAGGCTTTACTACTAACTTATGAGAAAGTAAAGAACAGAAACAATAACTTAGACAAAAGTAAAGCAGAAATAAAAAGTACATAGCAGAAAAGTAAAGAGTGTAGGGAAGAAGAAAACAAACACAAGTTTTTATACTGGTTTGGCAACAACCCGTGCCTACATCCAGTCCCCAAGCAACCACCGGTTCTTGAGATTTCCAATAACCTTGTAAAATCCTTTACAAGCAAAGATCCACAAGGGATGTACCCTCCCTTGTTCTCTTTGAACAACCAAGTGGATGTACCCTCCACTTGAACTGATCCACAAGAGATGTACCCTCTCTTGTTCTCAGTATTACAACCCAAGTAGATGTACGCTCTACTTGTACCACAAAGGATGTACCCTCCAATGTGTTAAGACAAATAATTCTTAGGCGGTTAGTCCCTTGAATCTTTGTAAGGGGAAACAAAAGATATCTCAAGCGGTTAGTCCTTTGAAATCTTTTGTATAAAGGGAAGAAAAAGAATCAAAAGAATTCTCAAGCGGTTAGTCCTTTGAATCCTTTTGGCAAGAGGGAGAAGGAAAGAATTAAAAGAATTCTCAAACGGCTAGTTCTTTGAATTCTTTTGGCAAAAGGGAGAAGGAATGAATCAAAAGAATTCTCATACAGTTAGTTCTTTGAATTCTTTTGGCAAGAGGGAGAAGGAAAGAAGAAGAAGAATAGCACAAGTTTTTTGCCAATGAACTTTTCTTGAATAAAGAAAGTATTGAACAAAAACTCTTAGAAGAATGCTTTGAATGAATGAAAGAAATCTGAAAGTTCTCTTTGAATGAAAGGAATCTATTTTTGAATGAATGGAATCTATTTTTTGAAATTCATGCCATGGTCACATATTTAGTCATTTGATGACTCAAGTTAAAGTTTGTGACTCTTGGCAATTTCTTTAAAACTAGTCACTTTAAAAGTTGTGACTCTTTTGAAAACTAGTCACTTAAAGGTTGTGACTTTTGAAAAAATCTTCAGAAACAAGTCAATTTAAGAATTGTGACTTTTGGTAATTTATTTTTCAAAATACGTTACTGGTAATCGATTACCATCATAGTGTAATCGATTACACATCAATAGATGTGACTCTTCGTGTTTAAATTCAAAAATCAAAATGTTTAGAAACACTGGTAATCAATTACAAGTATTGTGTAATCAATTACACAAGTTTGAAATGAATTGAAAATGTTTTATCACAAGTTGTAACTCTTGAAATTTTAAATCTAATGTTTTAAAAACATTGGTAATCAATTACATGTTCATGGTAATCGATTATTGCTTTGTAAATCAGTTTGAAAAGAATGTTGGCTACTAGTAATCGATTATTGCCTTCTGGTAATCGATTACCAGAGAGTAAAACTCTTGGTAAAAGATTTTTTTTTGAAAAATTCTCTTGAACAAAATTGTGCTATTCAATATTTTGAAAAACTGTTTTAATACTTATCTTAATGTTTTTTCTTGAAGTTCTTGCATATCTTGAGTCTTCTCTTGAATCTTCACTTGAATCTTGATTCTTGATTGAACAACTCTTTGATTCTTGAAACTTGTTTGACTCTTGATTCTTGACTTGAGTCTTTGGCATCATCAAAAATAAACTTGGAAAGCTTTGCTTCCACAACTGTGACTATGAACATTCCTCTGGTCGTCACAGGAGTGAGAGGGAGAGAAATTGAGAGAGGAGAAACAAAATTGTTGGCAATGGAAAGAGATGGAGCCGGCATGCTCGAGCATGCGTGACTTCATTACAAAGCTTCCATGGGTAGCTACCATGGGGAGTGGTGCTGGCTTGGGTGCGAGAGTAGGTGGCATAGGTGTGGGCATGGAATCGGAGTCGACATAGGAAGAGGAGTCGACATGGGGGTGTCTATTGATGGTGACTACACAGTAGAAGAAAACAGGGGGCGATGGTTGGGTACCATAATATTCAATTTCAGGAGATTGGCATCAAGTTTGGAGATCATAGAAGCTTCGATCACAGCAAAAAAAACTTAAGCTGCATCGAGTTCGGCAATGACAACCTCAAGGCAGTCCAAGCTGGATGAGGAAAGGTTGACTTCTGCCATTGGAGGGTGGCAAGCAAGAGACAGGTTGGACCAAATTGTTAGAGACAAAGGCAAAGCTACACTATGCTAACTACACTAACATATATTTGATGATTCTTCTTTGCCTTTTTCTCATTCATTGCTTGATATTTATAGGCTTACATTGCTATTGGTACTTAACAAACTATAACAATTCTGTTGTAACATAATTGAGGGAGCATTATGGTTGTCCCCTAACAGAATGGTGAGCACAAATGTTGTCTCCTCTTATGCATAGTCATTCAGGTAAGTGGGCTTAGTGCGATTCCTTCTTGGTCTGGTAATTGCTATGTCTCCTGGTGTTGCTATTGCTATCAATATTTCTTTAGTTCTTTGCATGTTGTAACATTTACCGAGTGGTTCAAATAAAAGTACTCAATCAAAAAAACCAATTAGAAGTCATTCAATATATAATGTGTTCAAAGTTTTTGCAGTCTCCACAAATACTTACACTGAATTGCAAAATTGTCTAAGCATAACATGACTTGAAGTAAAATTAACAAACACAACTACACAAACTCTATTTGGAACACATTTCTCCTCAAAAAATAAAATACATCATATTTAATATCGATGTGATTTGAAAATTTAAGAAAAAAATTAGTGTTAACCAAGCACTACTGTAAACTCAAGTGTGGTGGTACAGTTGTTATTGGTGAAATAGGTTCAACTTCTTCCTCATCATATTCCCGAGGTTGATTGCGTAGAACTTTGTCTTCATCCTCACTAAAGGGATTGAGTTCTTTGTTAGGTAAGCCAAGCTTTGCTGTAAACTCAGGCTCATTTGGTTGGGTAGATGAGGCAAACTTTGTTACAGGGGTACTCAAGTATGGGTGAGGTTGATCCTCAGTAACATCAAATGTTTGTGAGTCTAACAAATTGGTGGAAAATTGTGTGGAAAGAGGTTGAGTAAAAGAAAATGTGTTTGGTTCAAATAAATTTTTTTGTGGTTGGGTTAAATCAAAAGTGTCTTAGGTTGCATCGGATGTATGTGAATAATGGGACTTACAATAATATTGAGGTTCGTGAGATACTAGTTGGGGGTTTAGGGTGGGAAATGTATGTAGCTAGATGTTTACACACAATTCAATGCATGAAAGAATCTCATGTTGGAGAACAACAGAAACCATACCTTTGACATCTTCATCGTCAACAAGTTTCATTGTTTTAAACTTGAGCATTTTGAGCCCCACTACTTGGGGGTATCAGAATGAAATATTGCATACTTGGACCAGTGGTTGAAGTCGGAGCCTTTGGTTGATTTTTATTTTCAAGGCTCACTTTGTTTGAAAAAAAGCATCAGGTGAGGGCATTAAAATGTATCCCCTTCATCTATTTTTATTGTTTGACCATTGTAGTGCACTAACCAATTGGTAGATGAGGAATACATGTTGTGTAATTGAGAAAGAATAGAGAAAGAAATATGACAAAGGGTTTGCATTTGCAAAGTTGGAAAAAAGTAATAGAGAAAGAAAGTGTTGTGCGGGTGTGTTAAATGAAAGTGAATATGACTTCTATATATATGGGTCAGTGTTAAGGGTTTACTACCTAGGGTTATGGTTAAGGTTAGGATTTTAAGCATTGGATTCCCTGGCATAAAGAAAAAGTGTCTCTACCACACTAGCAAAAAGCAAAAGTGTCTCTAAGGCACTGCATAAAGCAAAAGTGTCTCTAACATATTGACGTAAGCATTAGATTCCTTAACCTAGGGTTAGGATTAGGGTTTAGGATTCAATTATTATATTATGGTTAGGTTTTTCGATGCAGGTGGGTCAGGGTTAAGGGTGTACAACCTAGGGTTAGGGTTATGGTTTGAAGCATTAGATTCCCCGAAGGATGAAGTTGTGAACTCATGAGTGAGAGAAAAAGAAGAAAAGAAGTAATCAATGCTAGCTACCTGTTGACTATTGTGTGAATATTGAATAGTTTATTCATATAACAATTTTTTTCATTAAAAATAATTTCAAAGAAGAAAGATTAGAGAAAATAAGTAATTTCTCCTCTTAATAATAGGGTTTACTTATTATTTTAGGGTTAGGTTTTTTTATCCAAGTATAGAGTTTGGGGTCAGGGTTAAGGGTTTACGACCTAGGGTTAGGGTTTGAAGCATTGGATTCCTTGGCGTAAAGCTAAAGTGTCTCTAATGCACTATCAAAAAACAAAAGTGTGATGTAGGTCCATGTGGAGCTTGTAGGCCTTGAATCTTCTTCATCAATGGAGTCATTTGCTTCTTGAAGATCAATGGCAGCGAAATGGAGAAGGAAGAAAGATGATTGGAGACGCCACTTCAAGGAGAAGCTCACCACCATAGGAAGCCATGGATAAAAGCTTGAAGGTAGAAGAAGATGAATGGAGGGAGAAGGAGTCACACATGGCCTCTATTTATAGCTTAAGTGTCACACATGGCCTCTATTTATTCAAATTTCACTTGAATTTGAAATTGAATTTGTGGAGCCAAATTTTGGAGTCAAAATCTCACTAATTATGATTACTGAATTTTAGCTATGGTTCAGCTCACTAATCCAAGATCAAGTCCAAGATTCTCCACTAAGTATGGTTAGGTGTCATGAGGCATGTAAAACATAAAAGACATGCACAAAGTGTGACTATATGATGTGACAATGGGGTGTAGCAAGCAAATGCTCACCTCCCCCTCTAAAATTTAATTGGATTGGGCTTCTCTCAATTCAATTAAATTTATTTCCCAACACACATATCAAATATTCACTTAATGCATATGAAATTACAAAACTACCCCTAATACAAAAACTAGTCTAGGTGCCCTAAAATACAAGGGCTGAAAAATCCCACATTTCTAGGGTACCCTACCTACATTATGAAGCCCTAAATACAAGACCCAAAAAGAATGAAACTTTAATCTAATATGTACAAAGATAAGTGGGTTTATACTTAGCCCATGGGCCCGAAATCTAACCTAAGGCTCATGAGAACCCTAGGGTCTTCTCTTGCATCTCTGGCCCAATCTTCTTAGAGCCTTCTATCCAATGCCCTTGGGGGGTAGGATTGCATCAAAGTATCTCTAACACACTAACAAAAAGCAAAAGTGCCTTTGATGCACTGTCATAAAGAAAAAATGTAATTGTCTCTCACGCACTATCGTAAAGCAAAAGTGTGTATGACATATAGACAAAAAGCAAAAGTGTCTCTACCCTAGGGTTAGGGTTATGGTTAGTATCCATGGTTCAATTAATAATGTAGCTCCATGTAGAGCTTGTAGGCCTTGGATCTTCTTCATCAATGGAGTCCTTTGTTTCTTGAAGATTAATGGCAGCGGAACGGAGAAGAAGGAAAGGTGATTGGAGATGCCACTTCAAGGAAAAGATGAGTCACAAACAAGCTCACGACCATAGGAAGCCATGGATAAGAGCTTAAAGGTAGGAGAAAATAAGTGGAGGGAGAGGGAGAGAGGGGAACAAAATTTTGAGAGAGAGAGAAGAGGGAGAATGAGATCTGAACTTTGAAATCTAATTTCTCAAATGATCAAAGTCACAAAATGCGCACACAAGCCTCTATTTATAGCCTAAGTGTCACATATTATTGGAGGGAAATTTGAATTTCTATTCAAATTTCACTTGAATTTGAATTTGAATTTGTGGAGTCAAATTTGGAGCCAAAATTTCACTAATTATGATTAGCAAATTTCAGCTATAATTCAACCCACTAATCCAAGATCAAATCCAAGATTCTCCACTAAGTTTACTTAGGTGTCATGAGGCATGTAAAGCATGAAGGACATGCACAAAGTGTGACTATATGATGTGGCAATGGGGTGTAGCTAGCAAATCCTCACCTCCTCCTTAGGCTGGTCCGAAATTTAATTGGATTGTGTTTCTCCCAATTCAATTAAATTTCTCTCCCAACACACATCAAATAGTGCACTTAATGCATCTGAAATTACAAACTACCCCTAATACAAGGCCCAAAAATAATGAAACCTTAATCTAATATGTACAAAGATAAGTAGACTCATACTTAGCACATGGGCCCAAAATCTATCCTAAGGCTCATAAGTACCCTAGGGCCTTCTCCTGCATCTATGGCACAATCTTCTTGGAGTCTTCTATCCAATGCCCTTGGGGGGTACGATTGCATAAGTTAATATACTAGGGTTAGTGTTATGCGACAGACATATGGACCGAGGTCAACAATGAAGGGGGAAACAAGAATAAATTACTAAAACTTCAAGATTTCAATCCATGAGGACAACTTTTTGCACTTAGACTGTTATGCGTATCAGTTATTTTTGTTAAAGTAATGTTTCATTCTTATAGTTTTCATGTCAATGAAGCCATTAAGAAAACTTTTGGGTTTCAATTCGACCATCAAACACATTAAGGAAGTGGTCAAAAACAATAAAAAAATTACTAAAACTTCAAGATTTTAATCTATGAGGGCAAGTTTTGGCACTTAAATTGTTATGTGTATCAACTATTTTGGTTAAAATAGAGTTTTAGTCCAATAGTTTTCATGTCAATGAAACCATTAAGACAACTATTTGGTCTCGATTCGGCCCTCGAACGCATTAACAAATTTCATGTCAATGAAGCATTAAGACAACTTTCGGGTCTCGATTTGGCCCTGAAATGCATTAACAAAGTGACCAAAAAGAAGAAAAAAGTACTAAAACTTCAAGATTTCAATCCATGAGAGCAACTTTTAACACTTAGACTGTTATGTGTATCTACTGTTTTGGTTATAAAAAATTCATTCCTATAGTTTTCATATCAATTAATCCATTAAGATAACTTTTGGGTCTTGATTAAACCCTCAAATGCATTAACAAAGTGGCCGAAAACAAGAAAAAAATTACTAAAACTTCAAATAAACAATCCATACTTCAAACTATTGACATTAAAACACACATGATGGCAACTCAGTAATACAACAATAAAAAACACACATGACGACAAAAAATCATTAAATAATAAAATAACAATCAAATAAATTGGGGGCGGGGGGTCAAAACTCGATTCAAGGTTCATTACATCATCAAGGTATTAATCCAAACCCTCCAATATTCAAAGAGCTTTGAAAAACTGGTGGTGAATGTGCACATGTTTATGTGGATGTGTCTACGGTGGTAATATATAACTCAAGGCATGTGAGGTAGGAGAGTTGCCCGAACATAGAAAACATAGTCATTACGTTCTCATCATCATGAAATATGCATCCCATGTACTGGTCACAATCGCCAACAATGATACAGGTAATCGACAATGTATATCCTTGACCACTTTACCATTTGGTAGACTAATCTTGTTTACAATAGCTTGTTTCAAGGCATCAAGGGACATTCTATTGTTAAGTTGAACAATCTTTGGTGAACCTCTTACAAACATTGAACCATGTTTAGTTGTTGTGATGGTGCCATTATAATACATAATCACATTTACTGATGATGAATTCATGGTTTAGGGTTTAGGGTAGTAGTAAGGTTTTTGATTGATGTGATGGATCAAATTGACTCAGTGAAAACTATATTTATAGTGTTTAATGTCTTGTCACGTACACTTCAAAAAGAACAACCAAGATCCCACTGACAAATTGAATGGCCCAGATATCACTGATTAAAGCAACGCACGTTGAACGACCAAGATCCAACTGACAAAATAAACAACCTGGATATCACCGATTAAAGCAACGCACGTTGAACGACCAAGATCCCACTAACAAAATGAATGGCTTAGATATCACCGATTAAAGCAACACACGTTGAACGACCAAGATCCCACCGACAAAACCAATTGCCAAGATCTCACTGAATGAATTGTGTTATTGTTAGATTATTCTATAAATACAATGCATGTATTGCCATCAAATACACTAACTCGCAGACTCACTTTCTCTGGTTCTCATATATCCCTCTTTAACTTCTTTACATTACTACCAAACCTAAACCATGGAATCAACATGTGCTCCTCTTCATTGGAAAAAACACCTTAGATCTAGACAAGTATGTAATACATTGTTTAATTGAACATTAATTATGTTAAGATTTACTAATATTAATGTTATTATTTTGATTTCTGTAGGTAACGGACAATGTAATCCAGTCATCTGCTCAAGCTATGCCTTGTCTAGATCCTAGAATTGAATCTTTTTTATTTAAACTGGGTTTTAAGATGTTGCAAAGCTCAAACAGATTAAAATCAATGACACTTTGGTGGGGTGTTGATGCCAGATAAGTCAGGGAATAGAGTTCACCTGATGTATTTACCTTTGTTAGCAGATCTTCATTAGGCTAGCTAATACAACATGGGTTTGGCATGTTTAGCACATTTGTATAGAGAAATGTGTAGAACAATTTATCCCACATCTAAAAAAATGGGAGGATGTACAATATTGTTGCAGTCTTGGGCATGGTATCGCATGTCATTCATTTAACCAAGGGTCGAGCGCTAGTCATCATATCCACTTACAACTAGGTAACAAAAATTTCTCACTCAAACAAAGTCATTTTCAGTAATTTATTTGACACTTACATATTACATTTCACTAGATGGAGTGAAAGAGGACTATGATTTTCTTGAATCCCACACAGTGATGTTATAGGCTATAGGTCAAGATTCGACAACATGCGTAACAAGGAGGTTGAACCATTTGGTTTTTGTTTTATTTATTCAAATGACAATTACATTATTTTTAAAATTACTAACGCAAGTTATTTTTTCAATTCCATTGAATGCCTTACAGAGGGTTTAAGTCATTTCTACAAGAATATCCATACAAGGACATAGTGACACAAATTGGGCAGAGGAGCATCAATAATCGATTGCAATTTGGAAGGAAAGACGCAAATATGTGTTAATCGGCCAACCAATTCTAGGAAATATTGAACATATGAGTCACTACATGAATTGGTACCAAGCAAATTCAAAAATTTGTCTAACATGGTTTGCAGCTCATCCAAACATTGTCGCCACATCTCGCTTAACTCCAAACATGGAAACTGAACCACATCCTCCACAACAAAGCCCACCAGTCATTGCCAGCATGCATGATGAAAGACTACAACCACATCCTCAATCATTTGAATTCACGGAACAACCTCATCACCATCAAGAAGATTATGGGTACAATCCACATGTATTAAGTGCTAGTGGAGAAGAATTTATGAGCAACCTTATTGGTAAAGATCTTCGAACACTGGAGTCTGCTTATACGTACATGCAAAGTATGCTTATACCTTCATCCACTAATCACTTCATCAAGGAAGAGCAACCTGTTGTTTCTGATGAACAACTTCAACCACAAGAGCATGGACGAGTACATCGACAGCCGACAAGAAATAGGAAATCTCTCAGATGTGGAACTGGTGGACATTAATGACATTAATGGACCTTGTTAATTATGTCCTATTATGATGATTGTTAGTTTTCCCTTGTTAATTGAATGAAGAATACTGAATAATGCATTTAAAACAATGAGCACTGCATTTTTCTGATACGAATTGACTGAGCATTGATTTTTTCGAGACGATTTAACCCAATATTGCTTTTTCCCATACCATTTGATCTCACATTACTTGTTTCGAGACAATATGACTGGACAATGCTTTCTACGAGACAATTTTATTGAAAACTATTTTTTTTTTCAAATTGCACAAACCAAACGTAATTAAATAAGACTCAGACTCAATCTAAATTGTTTATATTATCGATATGATCCCAATCGTTGGTATGAGTCACGGGAGAACACTTGATCACCTAATATATATAGCAATAGGGGTTAGATACAACTCAACACCTTCGTTTGATGTTCATCGTATTGCTTAAAATACGGAGAGTGTATCCACTATAGTGTATTGCAATGGTGACATGATTCCATAATATGAAGGGATGGTGTTTAAATACACTGCTAATCCAAAAGTCATCATAATAAGTGAAGACATGTTGCTTGTTACCTTAAGGAAAATAATTTTTGATGCCAACGGAGGTTACAAAATTTTAATAAATCATTTTACTGTCAACCAATCGACGTAGGTGATGGTTGTGTTGAAAACAATTGTATGGAGCACAAACACGATGATGATGTTAGAAAAATGTTTTTCATCTATTCATAATTTAGTACCAAAGATCTGATTTAGTTGAATGTAACTTTTGGGCATTCTCTAGATGAAATCCTTGCCCTACTGTCCATACCAAGGAAACCAAGAACACCTAATGAAATCATTGATTTGATGTGATGAATTTGTGTAGTCATTGCACAAACTACTTGTTACTTTTTTAGAATAAACTTTTAGTTGATCATTGGAATTTTGTTGTAACTTTTTTAAAAGATTATATACTTTAATCGTGTTAGTCACAAAGGATTATGATGTTTACATAAGCTTTATTATATTTAAGTACTTATAGTTTTACATCAATCATCAATGTATACTATTAAAATTGAACATATTTTATTTATTTAATTTGTTTAATTCAGTGATGTCTCTATGTCCTTGTTTGTCAATTTCTAGATTTGATGACTTTTCACAAAAATTCCTAAGATCCAATAGAGTGAGTTGTACTGGAAGTCAAGCATGAATTATAAGGCCTACATTATTCTAATTGTATTTTGCTTCTGGTAATCTAATAGTAGTATTCTCTTAATCTTTTATAAAAAAGAATTAGATCACTTAAAAATATATGCATTTTTCTTAAAAAAATATTTAATAAGTAAGAAAATTAATAAAAATATGATGTAAGAAAATTTAAAATGGTTCTTTTTATTTCATTGACCGTGTTTATTTCTTTATAAGGATGCTTTTTAATCGGTAAGATATTATACTGCATTTTTTTTAAATTTGTATTTTTCCGAAAAATGCATATCCATAGTCCATATAAGTAATAATTTTAATATACATCATCATATTTTATGAGTATTTAGATATTTATATTGAGCTTTTTTTCTTAAAGATTAGTTAAGCAAAAACATTTTATAGTTATAAATCATAACAAGGAATATATTTAAATAAATTTAAATACAATATAAATCATATGATAGTCCATACAATACTTTTTTTAGTTATGTTGAGTTTCATTAATGAATTAATTGTTTTTTTAAATACTATTCTAGATAAATTATATTTTTTATAAAATAATATATCTAAATTAGTAAAATAAAAAATTAAAACACGAAAAAACAAGTTAACTTTTTAAAAAAACAAATAAAAAGTTAAGAGAAATAAAAAAAATCACGTTAATTTTACTTTGAAAAAGAAAACACATAAAATTGGTTCCCTAAAGATTTTATAATGCATTGTTTAAAAAAGAACCTTAGTTTAAAACTCTATCGGTTCCCAATAATTAATTTCTCAACATGAAAAATAATTGTATCATCTGTGTTAATAATTTTTTATTGTATTATTTGTGTAAATAATTAGTTTTTTTATATTAATTACGTAAAAATCATGTTAATTTTACTTTGAAAAAGAAAATACATGTTATGAAATTGGTTCCCTAAAGATTTTATAATGCATTGTTTAAAAAAGAACCTTAGTTTAAAACTCTATCGGTTCCCAATAATTAATTTCTCAACATGAAAAATAATTTTATAATCTGTGTTAATAATTTTTTATTGTATTATTTGTGTAAATAATTAATTTTTTATATTAATTAAGTAAAAATCATGTTAATTTTACTTTGAAAAAGAAAACACATGTTATGAAATTGGTTCCCTAAAGATTTTATAATGCATTGTTTAAAAAAGAACCTTAGTTTAGAACTCTATGGGTTCCAAAGAATTGATTTCTCAACATGAAAAATAATTGTATCATCTGTGTTAATAATTTTTTATTATATTATTTGTGTAAATAATTAATTTTTTATATTAATTACGTAAAAATACTCTTCACTTTCTTTGATGTCTTGTTCTGGTCTCCCTTTATTTTTTATCTCTTGCTCCCACAATTGATTGAAAATATTCTTAATAAATTGGAAACACTAATAAAACCTTTAAAAAATTAAAAATATTCTTAGTCTATTTAATATAACATAATATCTTGATGAAATTTCATGTTTATTCCAGAACTTATAAATATAATACTTCTAATTTTTTTCCAATACTTTTATTATAATTTAATTAAAACTTATAGATAAAGAGTATAATTGATAATTATAAATAATAAATAAAATTATAAAAAATAAATTAAAACATTTAGATTATCACAAACCCATATCCTATTGTCTTTATTACTTTAAATTTGTAATATAAGAGTATATTTTATTGAAATAGAAATCAATTTTTTAGTAATTGAAACTAAGTTCATATCTAACAACTAAATTGATTAAAATGGAAAGACTCTTTTTATTTTTACATAATTCAATCATATTAAATAAATAAAAATTAATTTCTCTAAAGTTTAAATAAATAAAAACGGTGTATCGAAAGTGAATATAGAGTATAGATTTTTTAATTAATTAAAAAATAATTATTAATATTTTAATATATTTATTATTTGTTAACTTTAAAGTTCGTTTAAAATTTTGAAATTTTAATTTTTAAAATTTCAATTAACAATTATATTATTTCTTTATAATTTTTAATTAACAATTATAATGAAAATATTGGAAAAAATGAAGTATTAATATATTATACTTATAAGTTGTATTAATAAAAAAAACAAGTGTGATAAAGGAAGATATATGACATGTTATAAGTATCATGTAATAAAATTTTAACTTTAAACATAAAAGACGTGAGAGAGAAAAGATAATACATTAAATATGATAATAATTACTTTAATAATAATATATTCAAAATAATACAATTGTCTAACAATGTTATTTTGCACGAAACACAACCTACACGAAACGCACGAATTCATATCTGCACAGTTTTGATAGAAAACAACCTTTGTGTGGATATTAAGAAATAGCTTGGGTGCATTTTAGCATTTCCTTTATCTAAATTTTATCGTTTATAAAAGACGCTTAATCCTATTTTTTATCTGGAGTCAATTAAAGAAATCATATGTTTATATTGTTATGCAAAAAAACTCCTAACTATTTTGCCTTGTGTTTATGTCTATATAATGTCAAAGTCAAACAGTGTTTCCATATATGTCATAATTTGACCGTGTGTCACATAATTTCATATTGGTACCTAACTTACGTACCTAACGATGCAAAAAGCTTTCAAATTAATAAATCTGATTCTTATAACAAAAAGTATATCCAAATAAATAACTGTAACTTAGTAATTAACAAATGCTAGAGTTCGTAATCTCTAGTTTTAATATTTCCTGTATTTTGATGAAATTGTTTTAATATATTCTACATATTATATTTTTATTTATATAAAAAAGGATTGAGGTGCAAAGGCATCAAAACTATTAAAGACCCTCGTTATGTTAACATCTTAGCTAGCAACAATAATATGCAGTACCTAAAAATTTAACACTGGATGTGTACAAATTCAATCATTTACTTAATTTTTCAAACCAACCAGTTTAACCCAATTTCTTATTTTACAAAAACACATTCCACTCTATTCTATGGATGCATTTCAATTGTGTATATTTTAGTCTTTGCAAGTTATACCATTTACCGAGTGGTTCAAATAAAAGTACTCAACCAAAGAAAGCAATTAGAAGTCATTCAATATATAATGCGATCATGGAGTTTTTGCAGTTACCACAGATACCTACGCTGAATTGCCAAATTGTCTACGCTTAACATGACCTGAAGTAAAATTAACAACCACAACTACACAAACTCTGTTTGAAAACAAAATATTCCACACCACTACCTACAAGAGTAGAGTACGATGTATAAAGAACACATATTTAAGAACTATAACATGTTTCTCATCAAAAAAAATAAAACTACAGCATATTTAATATCGATCTGATTTGAACAATTAAAGAACAAATTAGTGTTAACCGAGAAAATATGTAAACAAGGAGAAGTAGTTGAAACATCAAAGAACAAAAGACAAACAGATAAATAACATAACCTCATGCTTTCATTGCTTTAATTTCAACTACATAACTGATAATAGGAACGACAACATAATAAGAGAGGATCCATATTTTATTTACAAATCTTCATATAAGCAAAGTCCATTCCTAGACAACATCAAAATGGACTTTGTTGCAACCTTCATAGTACTAATCACGATATATGACCGGAGAACCATATATCACAAACACCCGAATGCTACTGCGGATCCTCTCGATCAAAAGCATATTCAACCCCAATGGGTAAAAACTTGAATGGTAAATTGCAAAAATGAAACAACAATGATTAAGAAAGGGATCCAACCCATCTTAACCTAAAGGTGGTGATGGCAACTAGTTGCTTCGCTAAAAATACCACTACGGTGAAGAAAAATCACAGATACTTGGAAGTTGATGAAAAGGGTCCTCACTACCTAGGCTTATATAGGAAGCCCCTTAGTGTTGGTTACATTCACATATAACCTTTTCAGCTTCCAAAATTTCTTGGGGAAATCCAAATTAAATTCATTCATTATTGCTCCGCTACATGCATATGAATCCTTGGAAATGTGGAATTCTTTTTGCAATCGCCCATTTCTTCTGTTGTTTTTTAGTATTTCTATGCTCAGGTTTTCAATATAATAAGTGGATAAACAAAGAGCCACAAAGTTAATTCGATGGACCTAGCTAGCTGTAAATCATGTTTGTGTCTTAAGTCACACTCTCATTGTTTCAAGATGCTAACGCCATACAATAATACCCCTCGTTAACTAAATTAGTAATTTCTCCAAAAGAAAATGGTATATCAGTTATGGGTAAACATTTCTCAACTCTAAACACCTCATTAAGTAATTTTTTTTTCTCTTCCTATTTTACACTTCTTTCTTTTCTCTCTCACTAAGTATGTTTAGGTGAAAAAGTGTCAAGCGCTAAGGTAGTAACAGCTTAAAGTAAAAAAGGTATTTGGCAGGTTTATACCTACCAATTTACTATAGTACGTATCCAACCCACCATATCCTGCACATATCATAATATTATTTATATATACATATAATTTATTGTGAAAAATAATTATATTTTTTATGACTAATACACTAAATCTCTAATCTTTAACAATATAACTATCCGAGAGTGAAAAATACTAAATCTTTAATTAGAGTTTTTGTTAAGCGATGAGAATATTAACTTTAACCATCACTATGTTAAATGATTATTTTTGTAATTTTATTTATTTAGGATTTGAGTTCGAACGAATCAATGTTTTGTTTGTTTGTTTTTAACATTATGAGTGTATGTTTTTAATGCTATGTTTGAATTATTTAAGAATGAATTTTTACTATAATTCTAGTAATTGTTTTAATTAATTTTTTTATTGATTTACTATTATTAACCTTACATAAGTAAAGTGTAGATTGTGTATGCGGGTATAAGTATATAGGTACCCAGTGGGTATAAGGATGAAAATTAAAATGATTACCAATGCGGGTATGAGACTGAATATGAGTATTATTTTTATACATGAGTATCGGAACAAGTATTATAGGACCCCACAAACCCTACCCATTATCTTTCCTATACACTTGTCATTATATCTCAACAAGTGTGGAAATCGACTAGATGAAAGAAAAAAAAAACAAAATCACAATGGGTTCCATGAATTGTTTATTTATTTATAATGATAAGTAGAAGTTATATATAAAAAAACCATATACATTAATTCTGGTGATTAAAAGGTATAACGATCAAAACATTTTTATGATACAAATTTGATTAGATACACGCTTTTTTTTGCTATATATTTTATTTTCCTTTCAATTGAGTTATAACATTTGCATCATTTGATTGAGTTAGAGTGTTATAAAATCAATAGAAATTAATTGAGTTAAAAATGTTTGATTGAGTAAATGTTCTTTTTTTTCACCAATTAAAGCTTTTTTTCATCTCATTACTGCAAAAAAATATTTCCACAACTACCCTCACTTACTTCCTTTTATATTTATATAAAGATAAAATTAAAAGTAAAGATTACAAAATAATTTATGTAAATAAATTAATATATGTAATTTGATTTTTTAATTACTCATCAATTTTTTTTACTTTATAAATTTTTATTATTAGATAAAAAAGTCAATAACTCGTAGTGGAATAATACATAAGAAATATTATTTAGAATATTGATTGAGCAAGCAAATGACATAATGGTTCAATCGTACGTCATTGTGCAAAAGGTAATGGGTTCAAGTCCCACTAAGACGCGACTGATGCAATGTGATGTGAAGGAACCCCTTTGTCACACAACCAGTCCAAAGAGCAACAAATATTGACACTTAGCTTCATCCTTTCACTGACAAGATTATGGAGGCTTAACTCCCACCTGGATGGAAGATGTTGACCATCCATCATTATGATAGACTCTCGGACCCAGAATAACATGTCAACACATTCATCACACAAATGAATTAATCTGTCCATGAATGACAATGCAATCATGTGTCGAGTGTTCCTTATAATGTTGAAAGGTGCAACGCTCCATTGGTATACTTGATTATTGAGAAACTCCATTGATTCATTCGTGATGCTTATCACGTGTTTTAGAGCTCAATATGCGATGAGCAGACCACACCATCTTGTGGCACTTGCCCACGTTACCGAGTCGCTGGTCATAATACTAAAGATTGCATCATCTCTAAGAAAAAATAGAAAAATTGATCCAAAAGGGACTTCTGTAGAAGTTCATGAAAGACATAACATGTGATCGGGACCATGAAATAGAACAAGATAGAAGTCGAGAACACAGTAGGACTCATGAGGCAACAGAAGCACAACGTTAGGATGAGAATACCCCACTTGAAACTTGGCTTCAAGGTGTAATCAACACAATAACTGGAGGATTCGCAGAGGAAAGAAGTTCAAACTCGGTACGTAAGCACTATGTTCATAACCTTAATTTTGTCAACTCGGTTGCAGCCAAAAAAATGGTCACAAGGAGCCTACCCCCTATCGCTTTCATAGGTGAAGATTTTTAGGGATAGAGCAATGTCACAATGATCCCATGGTGGTAGTTAAGATAGAGGTTGCTAACTTCTTAGTATGCAAATTTCTACTTGATAATGGGTGCTCGGTCAATGTCCTATACTAGTCGGCCTTTAAACAACTAGCATACCAGATAGCCATATTGAGTCATTCTCAGAGCAAATCATAGCTCTCACAAGAGAGACAACTTACACAATAGGATACGTGCACTTGTTAACCACTTTTGGAGATGAAAGGGAGTCAAAGTCCATCATGATTAAGTACCTCCTACTGAATGCCTTAACCTCTTATAATATATTGATAGGACATCCTTCGCTCAACGAGTTAGGGGCCATCATTTAGACTCCTTGTTTGGTGATGGAGTTTTTAAGTGAAGATATAATGGCAAGGGAATGTTACACTACAAGCCTCAATATTGCCAAGGGAAAGAAAGTGATAGAGCTTAAGGAGTAACTGGTCGCATGCACCTCTTTCAATAACAACTTAGGCAAAGCAAAGCTTGAACCAAGAGAGGTTGAGCCGAGAGCAAAGCCCACTAAGGAAGAGAAGTCTTTCCAACTTGGAAAAGAACCATCTTAGTGCACCAAACTAGGATGCCAGATGAGTACAAAGGTAGAAGAATCCATAGGCCAAGTACTGACCATGAATGTTGACCTCCTTGCATGGTTAGCCTCAAACATGCCAAGAATAGATCCCGAGTTCTACTATCACTGGCTAGCTATTTGTCTGAAGGCTAGACCAATTATGCAAATAAAGAGGAAAGTCGACCCTAAAAAAGGAAGGCTCTGGATGAAGAAACAAAGAAACTCCTGAATGCATGATTCATCAAAGAGGTAATACACCACATGGTTAGCTACACATACCTAAACAAATCCTACCCTAAATACTTATACTTGCTTCCGAGTATAGATCGCCTAGTTGATGGAGCATCTGGATTTCCCATCCTCGGGTTTTTAAATGCATATTCCGAGTATAATCAGATTTCAATGTTCAAGCAAGATGAGGAGAAGACTATGTTCATGATTGATGTGACTAACTATTGTTATTTGGTCTTAAGAATGTCAGGGCAACTTATCAGAGGCTAACGGACAAGATATTCGTGAATCAAATCAGAAGGAACTTGGAAGATGTTAGGTCTGGATGATCACGAGTCTCGTCCACCTTAGATTTTGATGTATAACAATAAGTATAAATTATTGATATTCTAATCAGTTTTGGCAAATAGACATGATTATTATGTTAAAGGCATTTACAGCATTAAATATCCTCCACAACTATAGAGAATATGCTCTGTTTTAACCTAGCATCTAGCATGCTATATTTAGTGAGCATTCACTCTAGTGCATATCAGTGTAACACACTATCATAAGGTAAACTCATGTGTCCAATCTCAAAGACTGAGTATCATGAAAAGGGAAGTGCACATGTACTATTTTATTCAAATTCTATTTGTGTCTCTTACATTTGAATAGCTAATGTTTGAATTTAAGAAAAAGATAACATACAAGAGAATAGAAGGCTTCTGTGGAATATTCCCTTAAATGTTGCTTTTAGAGCAAACAAAAAGCACATGGTGTTGTCTGTAAT
>NC_038243.2:27705410-27889090 GCF_000004515.6 Glycine max
AGACAAAGGAGAAGAGGTGAGAGGAGGCGCCATCCATTAAGGAATAAGCCATGGAAGAAGGAGCTTCACCACCAAGATGACCCTTGGATAAGAAGCTTGGAGAGGATGCTTCAATGGAGGAAAAGAAAGAGGGAGAGAAAGAGAGAGGGGGGAGCACGAAATTGAAGGAAGAAAAAGGGAGAGAATTTGAACTTTGAGTTGTGTCTCACAAGACTCTCATTCATCAAAGTTACAACAAGTGTTACACATGCTTCTATTTATAGACTAGGTAGCTTCCTTGAGAAGCTTTCTTGAGAAAACTTCCTTGAGAAGCTTCTTTGAGAAAACTTCCTTGAGAAGCTAGAGCTTAGCTACACACACCCCTCTCATAACTAAGCTCACCTCCTTGAGAAGCTTCCTTAAGAAGATTCCTAAAGAAGCTAGAGCTTAGCTACACATACCTCTCTAATAGCTAAGCTCACCTCCTTGAGATGAGAAGCTAGAGCTTAGCTACACACCCCCTATAATAGCTAAGCTCACCCCCATGACAAAAAAACATGAAAATAACAAAAAAAGTCCTTATTACAAAGACAACTCAAAATGCCCCGAAATACAAGGCTAAAACCCTATACTACTAGAATGGCCAAAATACAAGGCCTAGACAAAGGAAAAACCTATTCTAATATTTACAAAGATAAGCGGGCTCATACTTAGCCCATGGGCTCGAAATCTACCCTAAGGCTCATGAGAACCCTAGGGCCTTTCCTTGGATCTCTAGCCCAATCTACTTGGAGTCTTCTAGCCAATGCCCTTGCGGGGTAGGATTGCATCATTCCCTCCACCTTGGAAAGGATTTGACCTCAAATCCCGAGGTTCTTCATACTCTGGGCTCCTTCCCTCAACACCTGTAAAAAGAACAAAAACACATGTATTAGTGGTGTTTGGTATGTTGAAGTAAGGTAAGGTCTGAAAACCCATTTCCTGGGCATCTTCCCATGAAGGAACATGGTTTCTCACCAACTCAATGAGTGGTGCTACAAGTATAGAAAAATATGGGACAAACCTTTTGTAAAAGTTTGTTAAGTCATGGATGCCCCAAATTTTTCTTATACTTGGTGGAGTGAGCCACTCAGGAATGACCTTTATTCTCTTAGGGTTCATGGGAACCCGTTGATCACTATTTGAAAAATTAAGAAAAGTAACGCAATAAAACATACCTTTTTCTGTATTTTCATATTGATTATTCCTACCAAAAAGTATGACAAACCTAAGGTGTCCCATATGAGTACCTAAGTTTGTATTGAAACTAAAAATAAGAACAAACCTACCTAATGGGTCCCTATGTACACACACCATGAAGATGATAGGTGTACGAGTGATTTTACAAAAGAGGGTTGCACCACTCAAAACATTCATCATACCACCTATTTTAGGGACTTGGTGCCTAATAATACCTATTTTGGGCACCAAAAAAGCACAAGGATTTAAGCTCTTGCGAACCAAACCCTCATCCAACAACTTCTTTACTTGAGGAATAAACTCAAGCCCAAGAGGTGTTGCAATGCTAGCAAGTGTCTTTTTACAAAAGAGAAAATGTGGAGGTTTTCTAAGAGGGAAAGTTTCTTTAATGTTTGTCTTTATTATAAAATGAGTTTCCTTCTTAGCTAACCTCTTGGAGGAGACACTTACCTCCTTACACTTCTCTTTAACCACTAATGGTTGTCCATCTTCTTGGGGGTAGATTTCTTCACTAGATTCTTCCCCTTTTGCTTCTTCACTTTCACTAGAGGAAGGTGAAGTAGTAGCCTCATCTTGGCTACTATAAATGTCTTGGCCCCTCATAATCATGGTTTTTGTGGTGGGGCATTGAGAAGTAATGTGTCCTCTTCCAAGACATTTAAAGCACTTTATAGAGCTAGTTTTCTCTTGCATACTAGCCTTAGGGGCTTGCTTTTCTATTGCCTTCCCCTTATCATCTTTGGGCTTAGAAGGTGTCACCCCTAAGATGCCTTGACCTTGGTCTTTCTTTGGATAAGAGTGAGAGCCATAAGATTTTGAAGTAGACTTCTTTTTAAGTTGTTGCTCTACCCTTATTTCCCAATCTAAGTTAGCCTCTACATTGTCCTTCCCATGGAAGTATGAGAGGTTAATGTTAGCCTCTTGAGGCTTTCTTTCCTTTTCTCTTCTATGGGAGTGAGGTCTAAGATGTGACCTATGCCTTCCTTCGTAATAGTCACGAAGTTCTTCACTTAGGCTCTTGCAAGAGTTATGACTACTATAGGAGGCATGTTTTTCTCTTTTCATTTCTTTCATTATTTTTCTTCTTTCTTCCTCTCTTATTTTCTTTCTTTCATCTTGACTTATTTCTTCCACTCTTTCCAGCGAGGGCAACACACAAAGGTTGTGAAAGTCCTTTGATACAGCCAGGGTGTTCTTGAATCACTCAAGAATTTAGGAGAATCACTCTCACTAAGATAAAAGAGATAAACTCTAATTTTCTGAATAAAACTCAACTTGTGTTTATTGATAAAATGGTTCAGCTTATATAGAAGCTTTACAGCAGATTTTAGTAATGACCCACTAACCTAGAATTAAAATAACTTAATGCCATTAACCTAGGGAATTAAAACAAACTTAATGGCTGAGTGTAACTGAAATTGTGGCAACCAAAAGTTACCCCCAACAGCCAACAAGTCAGCCACCATTTGGTCTCCCAAAAGGCTGATGCCTAGGTTGCCAATTGGGCCCTTATTACAACTTGAACTAAAGCCCTTTTAGTTGATTAACCCAAAACATATTTTTGGTCAGCCAACTTTACAAGGATTGGGCCATTATTTAGACAAACTAAACACTCTAAAATTGAAATAAAGTGGTGTCATTTAGTCCTCCTCCATTTGGGCCATGATACAACTCACAACCTTGGACTTTTCTCCTTGAAACTTGGGCTTGTATTCAAATAGTATGGACAGCACTTGTTGAAGAGCTTCCTTGGCTTTCCTTGCTCTAGCCCTTGTCATAGGTCCTCCAAGTCCTTCAAGTGGATCCTTGCCCTTGCTCTTGGTCATGTCCTCATCATTCTCTCCCTCTTGAGAAGGATTTGTCCTCAAATCGGATTCTCCATCTGCATCAAAAAGAGATAAATCAGAGACATTGAAGGTGGAACTAACATTATACTCACCGGGCAGCTCAACTTTGTAAGCATTGTCATTGATTCTTTCAAGCACTTGAAATGGTCCATCTCCCCTAGGGCCTTTCCTTGGATCTCTAGCCCAATCTACTTGGAGTCTTCTAGCCAATGCCCTTGCGGGGTAGGATTGCATCAACAACTTAATTAAATACTATGGATCAATTTAGATAAAGTTCTCAATAAGCCCTTATAGCATGTAAGAGAAAACATAATATATCTCAGCTTTTCGGAGAAGTCAGATGAGAGAACTTTTATAGAAGTCGAAGTGCTTAAGTTGATTTTAACTTACAAGAGAAGTGAAGTTCAATTCATTTTATTTTCTTCTACTATAAGTAATTATTCAAAAATTTATCCAAACTGGCTAAATTAGAATTTATTCGAAAGCTTAGTGCTTGACTGTGAAGCTTACCGAAATAAGCTAAAAATAATTTATTTTAATAATTTTTTCATTAAGCTTATTGAAATAAAGCTAGAAAGATCTTATAAGAAAGTCACAAACCACTTCTATAAACCCATGTAAGCACTTCTAAATGCCCTCCAGATCTGAGATTATTGCAGTGGGATTTTGTTTTTCAAAATTTCTCTTGATCCTATTTCCAGATGTATTAGAATCTCCTGCTTGCCTTGCTTTAGAATGTCGAATTCAAACAGTTATTAATGAATTAGTATCTAAAATGGTATTATTTTCTGCACACATGGGCGTTGAATTGCATTGATGTCAGGCATGTAACTTTAAAGGGTTTTAATGAGAGAACCAAGGTCATCTCCATTTATAGTACTCTAATTTTGTAGCAGTATAAGTGAATCTTTTTGCATTGGAATTGACACTACCAATAGAGAACTTCTTCATCTTTATGAACACTATACATCTTTCATTTCCTCTTATTCTTTTAATGGAAATTAACAGTAGTATACTAGTATTCTTTGCTCACTTTAGGTTGCAGCTTTAAAGGAGGATGGTTGCCCCAAAGTCTAGGTAGTCACTTCTAATCACTGTCATCAGCAAGCAGCATGTGGAGTTGTATGCTTCCTTCCTATAAATTGAAAACTTGAGTGAAATGGATGCAACTTGATTGTCAATTGTCTTCATAATTCTTTTCCAGCTATGAGTATTTCACTCTCCTTATCAAAATATGCAAACTATATAATTTCTACATAAATTAAAGTAATTCTCTGATCTTATCATGATTACCTTTTCATGATTCTTTAAATGTTGATTAATACCATCACTTGATTATCAAGTAACATTGTCTGCATTGTGCTCTGTTTATTGGTGCAAAAGTTTTATATTGTTGCTGACTTTCAAGGAGCCTTTATTTGGAGTTGCAAGGCATTGGTTACTGATAATTTGAGGCAGGATAGTTCTGTATGTTATCCTCTCATAAAATTTCCTTCTTAAATTGTTCGGTTTACTTTGTAGATTTAAAATCCTAGGTTTTATGATGGAATATTATATTTTAATACTTTACATCATTTCAAATTACTTAGACATGCAATTAAATCCTAATTTTTATTTTCTATGACATGTCTGATGATTTTTATGTTCTTCAATAATGTTTTACATCGTCCCTTTTATTAATTGTTTCAATAGTAGATCAAGGCATCACAAAAGGAGGTTGAAAGGATGCAAAATACAAAAAAAAAGTACCTCAAAATACAAAAAATAAAAAAAAAATTAGCATTTCTACATCGATTCTGACAAGACCGATGTAGAATGCTGATCATTCTAAGATGGTCACGTGTGAAACACCATCTTAGAATGCTCATCATTCTACATTGGTCCCTCAGTGACCGTTGTAGAATGATCAGAATTCTACATTGGTCCCTCAGTGACCGTCGTAGAATGATAAACATTCTACATCGGTCCTTCAGAGTTGACCATCGTAGTTTCCTTAGCATTCTACATCGGTCGCTGGCAACCGTCGTAATACAGGCAATCCCTTTTGAGGACGTTCCCTATGACAACGGTCGTAAACCGATGTAGTTAGCACCGAATAACCGATGTAGAAGGCTGGTTTTCTAGTAGTGTGTGTGTGTGTATATATATATATATATATATATATATATATATATATATATATATATATTATGAAAAATAATTATATTTTTTAAGGCTAATACTCTAAATTTATAATTTCTAACAATATTATTATCAAAGAGTGAAAACATTAAACCTTTAATTAAAAATTTTGGTAAATGATTATCTTTGTAATTTTGTTTATTTATGATTTGAGTTTGGACAAACTAATATTATGTTTGTTTGTTTTTAACATTATGTGTGTATGCTTTTAATTTTATGTTGAATTATTCAAGAATGAATTTTTCCTATAATTGTTTTAATTAATTTTTTGTTAATTTAATATTATTAATTTTATACATAAGTAAAATGCATGTATAAGAATATAGGTAACAAGTGGATATGAGGATGAGAATTAAAATTGTTACTCATGTGGATATAAGGTCGGGGCCTACCGAGACCTTATCCATTGTCTTCACTATATACACTTGCCATTATTTCTCAACAGGTGAAAATCAGCTGGATGAACAAAAAAAGCATAATAACGATGGATTACACGAATTGTTTATTTATAATGATAATTAGAATATATATATATATATATATATATATATATATATATATATATATACATACATTAATTGTCTACTAATTATAAGGTATAACAATCGAAATATTTTTATGCGATAAATTTGATTGGATACACGCTTTTTTATGCTATATATTTTATTTTCTTTTCAATTGAGTTAAAATGTTAAAAAAATAAAGAAAATCCATAGAAATTAATTGAGTTAAAAAAATTTCATTATTTGTTTTCTCTAACTATTTGATTAATCCTTCCTTCAATTGCTTCTTATTTAACCACATTATTTTTTTTTTCTTTTTGAGATGGTGGATAGTGAGCCATATCTTGTGCTTTCTATTCCTTTCAATAAAATTTGGTTTGGCTGCTCAAAAAAAAAAAATTAAAATTATCTATCTGTTTTAAGTTCAGATTTCTCTGTTCATTTCTCTTTCAAAGTCAATTACTGCAAAATCAATTGAGTTGGCTCATTAATATTTTTGCATTGATCTTATAGAGCATAAAATATTGTGTGAATGAATAAAATGTAAAATAGCTTTAAGCCTTTCTAACACCATCTAAATTAAATTATGTATCCTCTCTTCCATTCAATAATTTCAAGTAAAAACCTAGAGTCCTACCCTATTCCATCCCTTACCTCTTGCTTGGTGGTGCCACCCTATACTCTGGTTCAAAGGCATGATTCAGCTGCCTGCTTCTAGTGCTTGGTTTCTTAGTCACAAGTGATTGCATTGGAAGTTGTCACCACTGCAATAAAAAGACAAAGTGAAATTATTACCATTGTAAATCAAAAATGCTTCAAAGCTCCTATAAATAGGGGGAAAACCAGTAACGACCCGTCTCGTTGCTACGATATCACCACTCTAAACCGCAAAACTTTTCACAATATATACTCACCAAACAATGCACCATTACTTAAATGAATATATATATATATATATATATATATATATATATATATATGTATAGTAACTTAGTACACATCATTCACATAATGGAAAGTAAATCAGTTCATACATATAATTATATATGTGATTTACATCCTTCGTTCAAAAAAAGAATTATGGAACCAGCTATGGATGAGTTCATTAACAAAAGACAACTCTCTCCCAAAATAATCTCAATGTCATCATGTTATCGGCTTAGCGGCTCCACAAAATAATCTCACTTCACATACTCTATTATTGTCATTCTGCTCCCACGAACAAAGGTTCACGATCATCACATGTACCAACCACACGGTACAAAAATTGCAAGGGTGAGTTTATTATAAAATAAATTAATACAAAAATCAAATAACCATAATTAGTAAGAAAACATTAACAAATACCATAAGCATACACAAACATCCATTAGTCCAACATACACTCAACAAGTAGTCATCATCCATCCATAATTTCAATCAATCATGCTTAATATGATGCATGCACCTGACCTCAACTCTCAATTGCAATGTGGTACCATTCATCAAGGAAATAGCCTAAGTGTGTCCACACGACACTCTCACTTAGGAAAACTAGGCAACAAGTGTTAAGGTCACCCTATCGTGCACAGACAACTCCACCCCCCCCCCCCCCCCACGGTGATCAGCCTGAGTCTCAAGTACAAGTACAAGTATTCCCCCTCATGAGAAACTACAAGGACTTACTGACAAAGTTTATATTATTTTCATGCAATATGAAGTATTAAACTTGGGATCCATCAATGCACTGACTGTGAATAATTAAAGATTCTAAGTCATCCCCCTCCAGAGATGCTTAAAACTCTTTAACCACTCTATTTCCCCCACCAAGGATATCCAACATGGTCACCGCACCCCCCATGTACATATACAACATACATCATCGCAATGACATTTTCAACATCAACATTGTCTCATATCAATGTCATTCTCAACATCAACATCATCTCATCTCAATATCATTCTCAACATTATCATCATCTTATCTCAATGACATTATCAACAATAACAACATCATCTCGTATCAACATAATCATCAATAACAACATCATCTCATTTCAACATAATCATCAATAACAACATCATCTCATATCAATATTATCATCAATAACAACATCATCTCATATCAACATAATTATCAATAACATTATCTCATATAAGTTAATATCATCAATAACAATATCATCATTAAATCACATTGCACATATACATACATATACAGTTCATGCCTAAGATTCACACTCCCCAAGTCTTCAGACAACACAAGTCTAATAAAAACAATAATGTCATTTATCAATAACAAACATATCGCATCCCATTAGTCAAAACATTGTTTTTCTTGAAAACTAGCATGCAACAGGGAAAGGTATACATCCCCATAGTTAGGTTCCCATACCCCAACTATGGTATCAAAAGCCATAAATTATAATAAACTCCCCTTACCTATCGTGAGCTCTACATCAGTTCCTCTTTACATCGCTCAGAGACCTCTCTCGTTCACGTTCATCAGTCCAAACGCAAGGTTCTATATATCAAGTTGAAAGAAATTTAGTATAGATTTCAGAAACAATGTTAACAACAACATTTGGGGTTAATTACCCTTGTCAAAACATAAAGGACTAGCGGGGTGTTTTGAATTCTACTAAAAAGAGACGTCATTTTGAAATTCCAATCACACCAATGTGATCGGGGTTCAGTGAAGGTCACAAAAATAATATAAATTTTATAAAAAGATAACTTTTGCAACATCTCATTTTCAAGGGTTTTTCAAAGGAAGTGTAAAAACACCTTATTACAGTACCCAAAATACAAGAGACACTAAGATAAACTCAAACTAACTAAAAGAAAGACTTAAAAGTCAAGATTACCTCAGAGAAGCTATGAAAGAAAGGATTAAGGGATTTTTCTCCATCGAATCCTTGAGGTGGAATATGAGGATTCCGCTTAGATTAAAATGTTCATCTTGGTGTGGAGATTCGGTGACAAGCAATGGCGGCTCATGGTGCCCACTAGTGGTCGTGGGTGGTGGAGAAGAAGGTGTTAGGGTTTGGGTGGGTGTTTGGAGAGGAGGAAAGTGAAAAAATCGTGTTTTTCACGCTGAAGAACGTATTTACAATCTGCAGATTTCGCTTAGTGAACTTGTCTCACTAAGCAGGAGTCCACTTTTAGCGCTAAGCGCGATAATTCTCGCTCAGCACAATTCTCTCTCGGGTTGGAATTTGCGCTGAGTGTGACACCCTCTACTCCACACATATATGTACTAATAATAAAAGGAATAAGAATATGAAATTAATTAATAGTTTTTAAAGCACATTTAAATAAAAACATTTCAAAAGGGTAAAAGGTTCACATTCACTTTGCTAACATTATAATAGAATGTGACCAAATAAATAATAAAATCATCTTGGCTTATAAATAATAAAAGGTCCACATATATGTACAAAAGAAATTTTGTTAAACCATTGAGGTAAAATAAAATAAAATAACATTATACATTAAAATAAAAAATTATCCTCAATGTCACATCCTATCAAAGCATTATGTCACAACGTCTCTAGCACGAGATTCTTTAAAGTCATCCACCTAATCATCTGCTCCCACAAACACAAGGTTCGAGATCATCACAGGATCCAAACATAAATATCACACAGGGAGTGAGTTATCACATTCTAAAAAAAATACAAATAAACAAAGACGTAATTAAAATAAATTATGGAAGTATTTATAACATAACTCAACTTAATACAGTCCACATCACTTCACCACTTTATCATTTAAAATTCATTTTTCAATCACCAATCATATTACACATGAATCACACACTCAGGTCAAGATGAAATAATACTCATCAATTTCATAATAAACAATTAGCAAGCATTATGCAACAATTATACTAAGACTCAAGCCTATATGCAATGTGGTACCATGTCAGTGAAAAACCACCCTAGGGCACTTAGGAGTACATAACAAGACACACCACACAATGGATATGTCAGGTCACTCTCACTAAGTAAAATCATAAGGCAGTCAGGGTCACTCTATTTTGCGAGAATGCTCCAACCATATAGGATCAACATAGGCTTAAAGGAGCACTCAAACCGAGTGTCTTTAGCCCCAAGGCCTAGACTCTGAAGAATCCGTTAGGGCCTCACCTTCCTGATTTAGATCCAACCCCTAAAATAATTTTTGCATGCAGACACTGCTCATAAATTATACAATACCCACTACCTCTCACTCGTGTTTCAAACACGTTTAACACATTGCGCTACAATTTAACACTTGGAAGTTCCTCACTAGGAATCCTACATTTTCCCTTTAACACTGCGCATAAACACTTTTCTCAAGGTAAACACCAGTCGGGTTATTGTATAATTCACAACTCACAACACAAGTATT
This sequence comes from Glycine max, assembly GCF_000004515.6. NCBI lineage: Eukaryota > Viridiplantae > Streptophyta > Magnoliopsida > Fabales > Fabaceae > Glycine > Glycine max. The sequence goes on from NC_038243.2 coordinate 27,715,534, forward strand.
GTCACATCAAGTGTTAACCACACATTTATTCACAACCAAATTCCATGTACACAATTTGACATCTCATAATGTCACAGTCCACCATCACATGTTTACGCGTTTCTAAAATATTAACACATGTTCAACTTTACACTTGTGCTCAATCTCAACAACAATATTATAATCTCATTATAAAAATTTATCACGCCTCATAACTCATGCACATCACACAGTAATAATATTTGTATGACACAAAACACACACACACACACAAACTAAATCAAACTATATTATTTTTAATCAAAAAGAGTTTCTACAACAATTAAATTAAAATTACATCAAAAGAAATTACTACTAGGCATTAACTTTACAACTTTATTTAATTATTACAATATATATATATATATATATATATATATATATATATATATATATATATATATATATATATATATATATATATATAACATGTTGATCATCATCATGGGAAAATACAGAACAAAGATAATAATTTGCATAAAATAAACAATTAAAAAGAATATTATTTAGAGTACAATTCATGTTAATTAACAAAAAACTCAATTTATAGGGTTCATACTTAACACAAAGATAGATCAATTTCATGACAATTTCTCACTGGGACATCAATTAGTCATTCAAACGAGTATAGTTCATAGCTATACTTGTAAAGATAGAATCGAAATTTGCAGAAACACCCCAAAAGCCCAATCCAATTTATACTCTAAGGGCCCCTACACATGTTTTCACTACTCCCCAATTGTGAATAACTCATCCCATACCTCTAAGTGGGGTCACGTGTGTAGTCCAGAAGTGATAGCGGTGTCTCTAGCAGTTCCCTAAGATTCCTCAACCTTTTCCTCTGTTTGCTCTGTTAGAGTTTCCAAGTGCCAGAGAGAAGAAGAGGATTGTAGCCTCCATTTTACTATCAACATGCGAGACTAATTTCTCTATGCCAAAACATTATTTCTCAAATACCAACCATTGGAATGTTCCAAAATGGGTGCCTAAGGTGGTGTCCAAATTTCATGACGATCCAACGATTGACGAGTTTGGGATCATAGTTTTACTGGAACAGGTTTTGGGTCTCTATGGGAAAAAAGCTATGATGCGAAGGGAATTTCTTCCACCATAGACATTATCTTAAAACTCTCATCGATGAGTCTATGAGGAAATAAGTTTTGAACCATGTGTTCAAATTTCACAACGATCCAACGGTTAACGAATCTGGGATTATCGTTTTATTGAGATAGGTTTGAGTGTATGCGGGAAAAAGAGAGGGTTTTGGGAGGGGAGAAGGAAAAATGAAATTGAGAGGAAGAGGAAGCGTAAAAACTATCGTCAGTCTAAAAACTGACCTAACATGTCTCTATTTATAGCTAGGGTACTCCCAGCCTATTATTTACTCTATTTCTCATTATTTTTATTATTTTATAAACAAAGCTTTATTTTATTTCCTATCAAATGAATAAATAAAATATTGTTTTTAAGTATCCTCTTTCTTCTCAGGTGTCACAAACACAGGTATCTTCCTCCTTCTTCTTAGGTGTCACCTTTTAAGTATCCTCTTCCTTTTTCTCATGCCTCCCTTTCATACAGATACTTTCTTTGTGTGAATCATTTTGCAAGCACTATTTTGTACAAATATTGTACAACTAATACAACAAATAGACATAATGAATTGAGTTTCACAATAAAATAGGATATCATAAACATAAAAAAGAGAATTAAATTAGAAAAGAAAAAAAAGAAAAATCATAAACAAAACGTAACTCATAAGTGTCATATTTTAGTTATTTTTTGGACTAAAATATTAGTACTTATCTTTCTTTTGGAATAGTTTTCTTATAAAACTACTCGAAAATTTGGTTGTTTTATACATACTGTACATTTACTAATGTTTTTGTATAAATATGAAAGATTCATCTATGATTTTATAGGTTTTGATGGTTGTTTGTTAGATCCAACAACAAAGCCAAAAGGAAGGGCAAAATGATCATTCATACGTCCATTCACCCCAGCTAGCAACCAGCTCACCTGGGCTAATCAGATTTCTTCAATCATAAGCAACACACTCGCCTGGGCGAGCTGTAGCTTGCCTAGACGAATCTGTGCCTTCAGCATTAAGTTACAATTCACTCAGGCAAGCTACAGCTCGCTTGGGCAAATTTCTCTGCACCTCTTAGCTTTTTCTATACATAGACATGTCTTTGAAGCTGAAAAAGATTTGATAGCAAATAAAAAACATAAGAAGTTGAGAAACAAGAAGAAGAAAGTGGAAAGTGGAGCCTAGGCGCTACAGAGTTGTGACTGTGGATCACATCCTTTGTCATTTCTCTTGTTAGGCTTGTGCTCTACATAATGATCAGTTAGTTTTTCTTAAGGATTGGGTGTAATCTTTGTACCCTCATGTATCCCTTTTGATATTATATATGTGTGAACCTTTTCTATTCATTATTGGTGATTTCATTCTACTCGTAATACTTGATTCTATTTGATCACTAGTTTCATGAAAATGGATTTTAAGTTTAACTGGGAAGTACTCTTAGAATTTGAACTGAATGAAGTTACTCTTTATGGTACATTTTTAGGAATAGAGCATAATCTTTTAATTGCAAAGAGCACGAGATTATGATTGCAATGCTGGGGTATTTACTTGATATACGAGGGATTTATATTTTGTAAATATTCTTTGGTCCCAAGTGTGAGGGATCAACTTGGGGTAACTTAATGTGTGCATTAGTAATGTTAGAAAATGATTCATATATGTCAATCTTATTAGGATATTGAGGGTATGTGTCACAACGTGCCCTTCGCGGGCGAGCGAGGGCGAGGCTCACGGGTGCGCTTTCCAAAGGAGGAAAGGTGCGCGGAGTCGCCACCAACGTTTATTTGTGGAAAACGTCAGAAAAACCGAAGGAAACCGGTCAAAATGAAAATTCTAAGTTCGGGAGTTGTATTTACGCTTGAGGAAGGTATTAGCACCTCTTACGTTTGTCTCGAAGGACAACAGCCTATTTTTTAGAATTGTGGAAATTGTGTTATCTTAACTTTAGTTCTTTTTTATTTTTTTGAGGTCGACAAAAGCGGGGCTCTTGCTCCTACGTACCCTCCATCGAAGAGGAAATCAGACCTACGTAGTTCTTTTTTATGCGTGAATCAAGTGATTCTTTTTACTTGAAGGGTGATCATTTTAAGGCGTTGGACCTTAAAAATGATCCATTTTACTTGGTAAGAAACTGAAATGATAAACTTTCAAAACCCTGTTTTTGTGGACGAGCTTGACTAGGCGAGTTGATTTTAGCCTTAGTTTCACTTTAGTTATTAGTCAATTCAATTAAGAATGAGAAATCCCAAAGAGAAAACGTCTTATTGATTTTTCGCTTTATTCTACTAAAAGGTATTTTTTTCGATTATTATATTATTATTTTACCTCTTTTGATTTCCAACGTGGTTACGGCACGACCGAACGGTCGAAAATCATTTTAACAGAAATTAATGGATGATACAATTCAAATGATCGGTGGGAATTTATTTTATTTTTAGATTAGGCGAGAAACGACTTAAATAAATGACTGAAGCTCGTCAAAAGGGGGTACGGAAAGTAAATGAAAACGAGAATAAAAATACATGAAACAAAATGTGGACCACCACGGGTACATAGAATGAATTGAAAAGCTCGATTTGGAAACTTACCCGTTGAAGAACAAAGAACGGATGAAGAACGGTGAATAACGGAGGAAAACCTTCACGGATTTGCTTACGGAAACCTCTCGGAAGCGTTACGGAAGCACCTCGGCTTGGATTTTCTTCACGAAAACAATTTTTTTCACCCAAAACAGCTGAAATACCTCACCAGGGGCATCCGGGATCCTTAGAACAGCCCCCTTCAGCCTATTTATAGGAAAAAGGGGGAGGAGGTTGCCGCCCAGCTCGCCCAGGAGAGCTGAGTTGCTTCCTCCAGAAGCAATCCAGCTTCAAAAAAACATTCTGGAAGACCCAATTCAAAATTTCTAAATTGCTATTTGCACCCCCCCAATTTTGATAAGTTCACCCCCTTCTTTCGTAATTTACGGAAAAGTTACGAAAGCCTTACGGAAGCATATAGGACTTGATTTTCTTCTATTTTTCAGTTCCCTCTCACCCGTATTAAGTTAAATATTCTTATTTAGGGTTATGGGAATTTTACGGAAGCATTACGGGTGTCCCAGAAGCCCCGGAATTCCATTTTTCAACAAAATGGGGGGTGTGGTGGCCACCTAGCTCGCCCAGGCGAGCTAGGTTGCTTCAACCTTATGCAAGAAATTGCCCAGAAACCTCTAGAAGGGCCCAGATTCGAAAATTACTATTTGCACCCCCATTTTACTAAATACACCCCCCTTTACATTTTTTTGGTAATTCTTTTTCCGTAACGTTACGAAACTTTACGAATTTCATAACGATACTTATTTTCCTTCCGCAAGGTTACGAATCTTCACGGATTATGTATTTACTCTTTTTTAGCTTTCGAAGAAGTTAAGAAAACTCACGGATTGCGAAAAACACCTCCTTTCGATTTCCGTCACATTACAGAATTTTCACGGATCGCGTAAGCCTGCTTCCTTTTGATTTTCGGCACGTCTCGGGACTTCACATATTGTGCAACAAAGGGTGCCAAGTATCTCAAAGCGGCCAATCAAAAGTTTTATATCATCAAATAATAATCCCCGGACGAAATTAGGGTATGACAGTTGCCCCTCTTTACTTACCTCTCATCGGAGATAAGAGGAAAGTAAAGATAGGACACTGATTTCATCTGTCCTTCCCTTTCCGTGATGACGACTCTCTTCTCTACTCCTTCCTTTTTCTTCTGCACAAAACAAAATACAAACAACAACAAGAACAACGAATATAATATACATATACACATATTTGGCGAAGGAACCGATCCGGAAAATAACAGAAAAATATATTTCCCAGTCACCAGAGGCTCCGCGCTTGATAATGGAGGACACATGAACAACGCTAGGCAATGACATTCATGGGGCTCCGAAAAAAGGGGGAGAATGGAGGATAGCACTAGAGGATCCACACTTAGGCAATCATGAAGCATAGCTCCAAACTCGAAGGTGGAGGACACATGAACAGCGCTAGGCAATGACATTCATGGGACTCCGAAAAAAGGGGAGAATGGAGGATTGTCTTGAGGATTCGCACTTAGGCAATCATGAAACATAGCTCCAAACTCGAAGGTGGAGGACACATGAACAGCGCTAGACAATAACATTCATGGGGCTCCGAAAAAGGGGGAGAATGGAGGATTGCCTTGAGGGTCTGCACTAAGGCAATCATGAAACATAACTTCAAACTCGAAGGTGGAGGACACATGAACAGCGCTAGGCAATAACATTCATCGGGCTCCGAAAAAGGGGGAGAATGGAAGATTGCCTTGAGGGTCCGCACTTAGGCAATCATGAAACATAGCTCCAAACTCGAAAGTGGAGGACACATGAACAGCGCTAGGCAATAACATTCATGGGGCTCCGAAAAAGGGGGAGAATGGAGGATTGCCTTGAGGGTCCGCACTTAGGCAATCATGAAACATAGCTCCAAACTCGAAGGTGGAGGACACATGAACAGTGCTAGGCAATAACATTCATGGGGCTCCGAAAAAGGGGGAGAATGGAGGATTGCACTTGAGGGTCCGCACTTAGGCAATCATGAAACATAGCTCCAAACTCGAAGGTGGAGGACACATGAACAGCGCTAGGCAATAACATTCATGGGGCTCCGAAAAAGGGGGAGAATGGAGGATTGCACTTGAGGGTCTGCACTTAGGCAATCATGAAACACAGCTCCAAACTCGAAGGTGGAGGACACATGAACAGCGCTAGGCAATAACATTCATGGGGCTCCGAAAAAAGGGGGAGAATGGAGGATTGCCTTGAGGGTCCGCACTTAGGCAATCATGAAACATAGCTCTAAACTCGAAGGTGGAGGACACATGAACAGCGCTCAGTAATAACATTCATGGGGCTCCAAAAAAAGGGGGAGAATGGAGGATTGCCTTGAGGGTCCGCACTTAGGCAATCATGAAACATAGCTCCAAACTCGAAGGTGGAGGACACATGAACAACGCTAGGCAATAACATTCATGGGGCTCCAAAAAAAGGGGGAGAATGGAGGATTGCCTTGAGGGTCCGCACTTAGGCAATCATGAAACATAGCTCCAAACTCGAAGGTGGAGGACACATGAACAGCGCTAGGCAATAACATTCATGGGGCTCCGAAAAAAGTGGAGAATGAAGGATTGCACTTGAGGGTCCACACTTAGGCAATCATGAAGCATAGCTCCAAACTCGAAGGTGGAGGTCACATGAACAACGTTAGGCAATGACATTCATGGGGCTCCGAAAAAAGTTATTTGTTGGCAGGACCGAACGGTCCACCGGGTTTTTCCACCTAAAGGCAAACATGCTTTTTGCAAAGAAAAATAAATCATTCGCGAGAGCACCATATCTTAGAGAAACAATATACTTGTGCTAAGGGTAATCTTCCTTGTAATCGAGAATGAAGGGCAGGATGTCAACTTTTAGCTTTTAAATGAACATGCAGGGGAAACATCGGGCTAAGCTGAAAATAAATCACTCATAGTGTATAGAACTCACACAGGCAAGTGTTTTATCCTATTCCCAAACCATAACTGCACCATGACTCTATTATGCACACGACTTCCTATCGAATCAAAGATCAAACGTACGATCACGGACCATTAGGATTTTCTCGAGGGTAGTGTTTTTGGAGAGGAAGCTGGGTGTTTCGGTCTTTTCCTCTTTGTTCATGTGGGGTGGGACTTCGCCAGTCGAGAATGGCAATCTGAAAGGAAGAGACACCAAAAATGGGTTTCCCTTTGCCGGCAGTCACTTACCTTGCCAAAAATTTATCTGGTATGAAGATCTTCCGTTCTCTCTCTTCCATTGATTGAGAATTGCTTCTTTTCCATTTTTTACTTCCTTTCGACCTTTGATCGGGTATCCTTCTTTTTTTTCTTTTGTTCTTTTCTTTTTCTTTCTTTCCATTTCTTCTTTTTCTTTCTTTTCACTTCTCCTTCCCCATCCCTTTCTTTGGGAAATCGGGTTTTAGCATTCTACTCGCTCTCCCTTGAGGAGATTCCGCTGTCCTTTGCTTCGGGGGAAAGGATGAGGATTCCTTTTTTATAGGCCAAGGTTCAAAAAGGTCTAAGGTTGTGTCTCAATGGGGTCTTTTATCGTGGAACCCAATCTTGATATCTGGGGCGAATCAAATTTGGGTGTCAAGGTGTCGATTTCGGGCTGAACTTCCATATTGTTCCATAAGGCACGCGTGACAATGATGATTTGAAAACAACGTGCAAAATTAGTCATGGCTACAGCCAGGTGGGCACTCAAGCATCCCGTTTATGACATTGTGATACTACAGTTGGGAATTTACACAAACAGACCCAACGTTTCCCAATTATATTCTTTTATCAGTTCAATGAATTCATCCATTCTTATCTCGGTTATTCTGGAAAATAAACTCTTAGCATCAGTCCCTTGTCTCCAGAAGATACGTTTGCTCTTTACGAATGATTTATACTTCTTAACTATAACATGTCGACCTTCGCAGTCTTTCTTTCTTTTTCCTTTTTGTTTCATTTTTATATATTCACAAAATTATACACCTGTGGTCCTTTATGAGGAAAACTTTTCTTTGTACGTCTACATTCTTATACATGACAAACTTTTTCTGTACACGCATTGGAACTCTTTCTCTTTACGTCACACGGTCTATATACAAACCCTATTTACATTCAAAGATCTTTTTCGTTTTTCTCCAACGCACACCTATGGCTCATACAAAAGTTTCTTTATATACATTCGTTGCTCACACACACAAGAATTTCTCTCCACGCATCACTTACACACACAAAAACCTTCTGTACACATTTTCCTTTTACATACATGTATATATACAAAAACATTTTTTCTTTTCCTTTATATATGTAGACATTTTATTCACAACACTTCTTTCCTTTTTTATCATGATTTTGGTTCATTTTATTTTTAGGACGGCATTCCTAAATGGAAAACTCCACACGACTCCGGAATTTCAAAAAACACTATTGACAACAACGAAGTAAATACTAACGTAACAGTTCAAACGACATGTATGCACAAAACAAAAGTAAATCAAAACGAAACAAACGTTAGTCCCTCAGTTAAACAAAAGATAGCATACAAATGATAAATGATGGAACATACGAATTTGGGGATCCCACGGTCATGTGGCTCCGCATGCCACCGGGCTCTTGGGTCACGGTAACAAAAAGTGGGGTGGTCGACAAAAGCAGGGCTTTTGCTCCTACGTATCCTCAATTTGTGATGAGGAACTCAGACCTACGTAGTTCTTGACAACTGTGAGACTAAAAATAGTCTCAGTGTTTTCTTCACGAAAATGCAAACATGCTTTAGTAAAGATACAAAACTTCCAACAGATCAAAGCAACATATGCTTTTTGGATGAAAAACAATGTGTCTATCGGGGAAGGAGAGTATGCTGATGAAATTTTCCCATAACCGTAAATGAGATTTTGAATGTTAGCATTTCATTTCTAAACGACCAGAGGAAACACTGGGTCCAACAAAGATAGGAGAAAATCACTCAAAGTGTATCAATCTCACACAGGTAAGTGTTTTATCGTAATTACGAACCATAGATATGTCATGACTTGATTTTGCAAATCATTTCCTATCAAATCAAAGATTACATGCATGATCATGGATCAATAGGAATTTTTCTTGGGAATGGTTTTTAGGTGGGGAATTTGGCTGAGTGTTTTTGCCTTTTCCTTTTCTGTTTTTGTTTAGTGCGTGGCGAGAAAGTCGCTAGCGCACAGGATTTTGGTTGGCAATCAAAGGGAGAGGGCCACTTTGGGTCGTGGTTTCCTTTCTTTTTTGTTTACTTGGTGACAATTCTGTATTGCTCAGATGTTGTCTGGTCCGAAGACCTTTCTGCATATTTCTTCTATTTTCTTCCGATCCTTGATCGAGAATTTTCCTTTCTTTTTTTTTTTTGCTTTCTCCCACTCTTTCATCAGGAATTTTCTTTCTGTTTTGTGTCTTCTCCCTTTCTTGGATTGGGAATTCTCTCTTCTTTTTTTGTGTCTTCTCCCTTTCTTGGATTGGGAATTTTCCTTCTCTTTGTGTTTTCTTCCGAGGGTAAGGATTATGGTGAGTTAGGATTTTGGCTCAAGGCTTGTAGAACGGCTGGTCATGATACATGTCAGGATTTGGCCAGCGGTTCGGGGATAAAGGGGATGTCCCCACATTATTCCCATGATACACATGCAACAAATGATGATTAGGAAATTTTATGCAAAACTGGTCATGCATGCACCCATGTGGACACTCAAGCATCAAGTTTTTATGGTCATGTGCCACTAGGGCTCAGGATTTATTTTCCCTATTTTAAGTCAACCCAGTATTTCCAAAATATGTTCTTTTATCAATTTGTGCATTCATTCGAGTCCATTTTGGGCATCCGGGAAAATTTTCACAGCATTCACCCTTCAGGCGTATACACACATTTTCTTTCAAAAACTGGTTATGATCAGTGAATTTTTTTCAAAGAAAAGCTGGAAGTTATCCCTTTTCAAAATCATGTTGGCTTTTCAGCTAGACAATATTTTACTTTTCTGTTTTCTGTTGTTTTTTTTTTTCATGAGGTATTTTGCTACCTAAACATTTGTATATTTTTGTGAGGTATTTTTGCTACATACATGCATATCCAAGGTATCTTTCTACCTAAACATACATATATATGTTTTGTGAGATATTTTTGCTATATACATGCATATCCAAGGTATCTTGCTACCTAAACATACATATATATATTTTGTGAAGTATTTTTGCTACATACATCCATATTCAAGGTATCTTTCTACCTAAACATACATATATATATTTTGTGAAGTATTTTTTTGCTACATACATGCATATCCAAGGTATCTTTCTGCCTAAACATACATACATATATATATATATATATATATATATATATATATATATATATATATATATATATTGTGAGGTATGACTACCTTCCGAGCTTGTGCTTGTTTTATTTAAATTCCTAGGATCATGAGCAACTAGGTGTGTCCTGCTATGACTTGAGAAACAAAGGTGATCAAATAACAAACAGAGATTTAAAAGGTACTAGGTTGCCTCCTAGTAGCGCTTCTTTAACGTCTTGAGCTGGACGCATGATGGCTTGTCGTAATGGACCTAGTACTTTGCTTACCTTTGGCTTTGGACTTGGTCGCCTATTGGTCGGACATGGGTCGTAAGCAATGCTCTAACCTTTTTGTGGATGAGCAGAGGTGAACTCTAGAGGTGATGGCGGTGCGTCTGTTGCCCGCTGCTGGCCATCCCCAGGCTGCTGTGGTGTTTCGCCCTGTGCCTGCCTGGGGATGCAGTACTTCTTGATGAAAGCTCGATTAGTAGGGGGCCTGATGCCCTTGCTGGAGGTAACAGGTACTCCGTAGAACTGACATAGACCCGTAATTAGAGCTTGACAACTCCAAGACCCTGTTGGACTTCTTCGGGTCCACTGGGTGTCTTGCGGGCACGATCCCTACAAACAATAGATGAAATCAGAAATCAGTTGAGCGATGTGCATACTTACCTATGTCATGATGATGTGACCTTGTCGGGGGGAACGGGCACCCTGTAGGACTACAGAGGCCCGTAACCAGATCTGGAAACCCCAGGGCCCTGTTGGACTTCTCCGGGTCCACTGGGTGTCTTTGTGGGTGCGATTCCTACAAACAATAGATGGTATCAGAAATCAGTTGAACCATCTGTATACTTACCTATGTCACGATGGCATGACCTCGCTGGGGGAACGGGCACCCTGTAGGACTGATAGAGGCCCGTAACCAGAGCTGGAAACCCCAGGGCCCTGTTGGACTTCTTCGGGCCCACTGGGCGTCTTGTGGGCGCGATCCCTGCAAACAATAGATGACATCAGAAATCAATTGAACCATGTGCATACTTACCTATGTCATGACGACACAGACCAACCAATACATTTGCAGGGGGAGATTGGAATTGTGGTCGCCGGGCAGAATGTTACTAAATAGCAACGTCATCCATATCCATGTAAAAGTGGTCATGTTGGTGCGCATGATCCACACTCATCTTTTTGCAGCGGCACGGGTGAAATCTTGCCCCGGTATGCATAGTAGATGCGTGATAGCCTCCCTCTCTGGATGTGCTCGCACAGTTGGTCGCCCTCTAATATCAGGGGGTGGCCCAGGAACTGATAAAAGGAAACTACTGGCCCCTTAACCGGGAGCGCAAGTCTCGGTTAAGCATCTAAGGGCAAAGGACCTTATATTCTCTTACGGTGTGGATATGGAGCACACTGAAAATGAGGACGCGTAGCCCTCTAAAGGCGAGGGCGTGCAGCCCTCTGCAGGCGAGGACATATAGTCCTCTAAAGGTGATAGGTACTAGTACCCAAGGGTCCACCTTTATGAGAAAGCAAGAGATCGACTCATCGAGAGGGCAGGTCATCAAAAAAGATTGGACACGAGATGTAGGAAATCTATGCAGTTAACATGATTTTTAGGGATGCAAACGCATGCAACCTTTGTCGTGAAATTTGGTAATGCTGACCTCATATGAAACAATGCAATGCAATGGAAAGTTGTACAATGTTCATGACATTCTTTCCCTATTTTGTGATTTTGATTTTGATTTAATTTTTTGGAAAACACAGATTGACTGTCCTTTTGAAAGAAGTGATAATTCATGCAACCTCATCCTATCTTTTTGCAAATCTCTCCGGGAACTCCCTCAGAGTGTATGTTCTGTTTGATTTAGTCACTTGACCATTTTGGAGTGACGGCAATAAAGCCGTTTGACGTTTAATCAATCTATTGAAATTCCAGGGCTTGTCTCCTTTTTTTTCTTGTTTAAAAACGTCGACGGGTGAGAACTTTTGATCTGCCCTTATGTTCACTTGAGGCTCATGCACGATGCCCCTCATTGCCCCAGTGTAAGGCTTTGAGGTACCAATTGTTATCTTTTGTCATGACCTTGTAGCTGGGAACCTATTGGGTGAAAACTTCTAATCTGCCCCTAGGTTCGCTTGAGGTTTTTGCATGGTGCCTTTCGTTGCCCCAGTGTAAGGCTTTGAGGTACAATCGTTGTCTTTCGTCATGACCTTGTAGCAAGGAACCTATTGGGTGAGAACTTCTAATCTGCCCCTAGGTTTGTTTGAGGTTTATGCATGGGGCCTTTCATTGCCCCAGTGTAGGGCTTTGAGGTACAATAGTTGTCTTTCGTCATGACCTTGTAGCAAGGAACCTATTGGGTGAGAACTTCTAATCTGCCCCTAGGTTCGTTTGAGGTTTATGCATGGGGCCTTTCATTGCCCCAGTGTAGGGCTTAGAGGTACCAATTGTTGTCTTGTTTTCACAACCTCGCAGTGAGGAAGAATGAAAGATGCAGTTGATTCTTGCAAAAAGAATTTTCCAAGGACGAGAAATAGTTGAAGGATCTTTCAGTTGATGGATTAAGTCAAATGACTCCTATGTAGAAGCAAGATGTTTTGATGTCTTGATGATGCTAAAGGATCAAGTGCTTCTAAGTTTTACTCAAGACAAGAATCCAAGAAAATCAAGATATATGATCAAGTTGATCTCTAGAATCTTTAGGAAGAAGTTTCCAAATTGAAAATACAAAAGGTTTGACCAAAGAATTCTATCATTTCAAATTGAGATTTTCTCTATGGTAATCGATTACCGGCAGTTGAAAATGTTTATCACAGTCACTAGAAATTTGAATTTAAAATTTATAATGTGTAATTGATTACCAGAGGGGATTTTCAGAAAATAATTGCCAAGAGTCACACCTATTCAATTTTTTTATGAATGACCATCAAAGGTGACTTGGAAACACGAACTTAAAGGGAGTTTTCATTGCCCAAAAAGTTTTATCCTCTTAAAAGATTAAGAGTTTTTCTGAACTGAAATATTTTATCCTCTCAAAAAGATTCCTTGGTCAACCACTTGCATATTCAATAAGGAATTTTGATTGATCTTCATTGTACAATCTATCTCTTTTAAGAGAGATCTCTTCTTCTCTTCTTCTTATTTCTGAAAAGGGATTAAGAGACCGTGGGTCTCTTGTTGTAGAGGATTCTTGAACACAAGGGAAGGGTTGTCCCTGTGTGGTTCAGACTTTGTAAAAGGAGTTTTACAAAGAGAGTGGAAAATCTCAAGTGGGTTGCTTGAGGACTGGACGTAGGCACGGGAAGTGGCCGAACCAGTATAAATCAAGTTTGCATTCCTCTCTTCCCTTAAACTTCTTTTATTTATTGCTATTTATCTTTTGCTTTAAAGAAGTTTATTTTGAATTGTCTTTTGAGTAATTCATGTTTAAGGGTGCATTGTTAATCCGAAAAGAGAGAGTGAAAGTTTAATTGGGGAATAATCTTCGTATCTTAATTCAACCCCCCTTTTTCTTAAGGTAACTGAGGCCAACATCCTATTCTTGATAACTCACTTCTCTCTAAAAAGACAAACTTTCCGGAATGATAAAATGAGGTCACATGAACATCTTGAAAACACAGTCAATCAAATGCCCTATTTTTTGGAACTTTTTTTTTACTTTTATTTTTATTTCGGAAACTTATTTGTTTTGAACTTTATTTGTTGTTTTACGGCAACCCCACCAACACGCAAGACGAGTAATCTCTGATTGAACGGTCTTGGAAGTCCAAACTCAGGAGCACAGGTCGCTTGAGCAAACAGACCAATGGCTTGCACCCACTTCCGGTGAAAGTTGAAAATCCTAAGGAGTCATTAGAGACATCTAACAACAGCTTTCAAAATTGCCCCATGTGTGGCATCTCTTGTTAATGTCAGGATTTACATGCGATTCTCCTCAAATTTCAGCCAGCCCGCATCAATTAGACCTTGCACCTTACGCTTCAGGCCCCTACAATGCTCAATGGAATGCCCCGGGGCTTCTCCACGACAAGCACACGTTGCGTTCGAGTCGTATTCTCGGAGAAATAGAGGTTGATGAACCTTGGTTAGGGTTATGGCTACCATTGAATTATCAAGTAGATATGGGAGCAAGTTAGCATAGGACACTGGAATTGGGGTGAATTCTACAGGCTTTCTCGCTGCAAAATTCATTTCTTGGTTGGTGTTTTGGTTTATGCTAAAGGTGGTGTTTGTCATTGGAAGTGCGGTAGGTAGGCTTTGTGGTTGATTTTAGGGATGGCCTTTGTGGATAACTGGGCGGTGGGTAAGGAGAAGGTTTGTTATTGGCTAAGTAATGACATTGTTGGGTTGGTGGGAAACTTAGCTGTATAGGAATGGCAGTCACAACATGGGCTTATCCCTCATTCTCACCCTCTTCATTTGCCCTAGTTTTCTCATTCGTCCAAGCAGGATGACTAAATTTGCCTCTTTTTAGACCCACATCGATCCTTTCACTGGCAAAGACCAAATCCACAAAGCTTTGAAGGTGCGTAACCCACCATTTCCATAATAGAACACTGGTAACGTGTCTACTATCATTGTGATAATCTCTTTCTCTGTTATTGGGGGCGCTACTTAAGTTGCCAAGTCTCTCCATCTTTGGGCGTATCCTTTGAAAGATCCGTGCCCCCTTTTTGCACATGTTCTGTAGTTGCATCCTATCCGAAGCCATTATACTGACACTGCCTAACGAAGGCAACCACTAGGTCCTTCCAAGAATGGACTCGGGAAGGTTCCAAGTTAGTGTACCAGGTAACAGCTACCCCAGTAAGACTTTCTTGGAAGGAATGTATCAGCAATTCCTCATCTTTTGCGTATGCCCCCATCTTCCGATAATACATCTTTAGATGGTTCTTGGGGCAAGTAGTCCCCTTGTACTTGTCAAAGTCCAACACTTGAACTTGGGAGGGGTGATGATATTGGGTACTAGGAACAACTCTTCTAGGTTAGCAAAGGCATAATCTTCACCTCCTTCAATGGCCCTGAGCCTTTCCTCTAGATGGTCCAACTTTCCCATTTCTGCCATAGCATGAGGGTTTTTACTTGTTGTGGAATGCAGGAGGTGTAGTTGTGGGTGATACTGAGGGCCTTCCAAAGTGTTTTCAAAGGGTATACCACCAACTGCTTGCCCTTCAGTGGCATATCCGAGCCAAGGCTCGAAGTCGGCTAGATTGTGATGGGGAATTTCATGTGTCCCCCCCACGGTTTAAGAGACATGTGCATGATCAGTTTGGGGTTGTTAGCTCTCAATGAGTATAGGAGTGGAGTTATTGACATTCTTATTAGGAGTGTACGCCACATTGGGTGGCGTATAGTTGAGAGGCAAGCCATATGGCGGGAAGGCGTGCTCGTTTTGAATTTGCACATCATGGGGGCCGCCCGTACTTCCCAAATCTTTGCCTACCATATCTGAGGTTGGATGATTCATTTGGTTGATGCCGGATGGGGACGTCGGGTTCACCTTAGCAACAGTGCTGGTAGCGGCAATTGCAACCGCATTGGCTTCCATTATCTTCTTCATGCTCATCATGGCCTCCATCATTGCGGCCATTTGCTCTTTCATAGCCTCCATGTCGGCCTCCATCTACTCTTGTACCTCCTCCGCTTTACCCATTACTCTAGCTCTAGCACAGGTTCGGTGAGGGCACCGTAAAGCATGCTTTTTTTTTATATAACAATGATTAGGTTCTCTTTTTCTTTTCAAGGAAAGAATGCAATGAGCAATGCAACCAATGAACAACATGGATGTATGCGAATGATGCACAATTGAAGTATTGCGAATTTTTACACAGGATATGGGGTTGAATCAATTTAGATTTTCAACATGGTCCATGACATCTCCGTCAAGGTGAAACTAGAAGTAACAGGGACATCGACAACCCTAAATGTGTTTGGCAGTAGACGAAGGAGCGATGTAACACGATCCATCTTTTGCCCCAATTTTTTGCAAGATGGTTACTTCCATACTTCAACTTGACTCGATGAACCTTTTCGTAAAAGCACGAGCTTGGTTCAACCCCATAACCCAGAGAATGGAAATTTTGATCGCCAATACTTCAACAACATTTCATAGGGATGAAAGACTCGAGAATACGCATGTTATGCATGGAAAATGTAATTATGAGATTGAGATGCCCGAAGAGACATCCTTTCTTAATTAACCACGCATTAGGTACCATGCTCAATCATTTTGTTTTGTTGTTTGTGTTTTTTTTTCTTTTTAATTTTAGAAATGGGTTTATGATCCCAACATGGTTGGCTCATGGTACCTAACGCATGCAACTAAGAATGCATCATGAATTTTCATGCTTCCCTTTTTTTGTTTTTGTTTTGTATAGGAAGGCACAAGGATCATGTATGAGCAAACATGTAGAACAAAAAGGTATGCAATTTGTAGATCAAAAAGACAGTGAACGCATATGCATGATGATGCAATGACTCATGCAAAATGTGAGGCTGGAATATGATAACGGACAAATGCAGGAACGATATGTTCATTATGATGCCATGAAGAGATGCTTATGCGATGTATGGTATGAATGCATTTACGGCCACGAGAGCCCGGAAAATCATCTCTCCTTACTTGCGCATTTGGGGGCGCAGTGCCCTATGTGTGCGGTTAAGAAGACGATATGGATCTTCCGACTTCCCACGACAAAAGATGAGACCCACACACAACGCATGTGTGACGGCATGATGCAGATGCGCATGCATGGAACGGAAAGAAAACAACACAAAGGGGTAATTCACACATACGAGACTGCAGAGATCCAACTTTAATGCTACGTTTTGGGCATGATGGCGCCTCAACGTAGTATTAAAAAGGTTACATATTACTCTAAAGAAACCAAACATCACTAGCAAAACTATAAACTAGTGCTATTTACCAAAAAATGCATGAGAACGAATGGCACGGAGCGTGTTTGCTCTTTGCCCCTATTTGGGAACCTATAGGAAAATATCTAGGGGTCTCTAATAACTACTCCCCAACAATTCATAACTCACACGGCTGTTTTCTAGAGGTATCATCACTCAAGATAATAATATTGTGGCGGTATGGAATACCAGCGACAACACATTATAAAGAGAGAAAGCTCTAGACGAGGTTTCACTATTATCAAACAAGTCGGAGACCTAGCATGATGATAGATTCACCTCCACTCCTTAAATTCCCATGAACCCGGGTATAGGGCCCCTTTTTTTACTCAAACCCGTGGGTGCTTAGAATGCAGTGTAAAGAATGCGAATTAGACAACAGTTATTTACATTTTACATAGTTCAACAAATGCACACACGAAGTTTCACAAATCCACAATTCCTTAAAATAGGCCTAACTCACAAAAAGCATCCCCAGTGGAGTCGCCAACTGTCGCAACGTGCCCTTCGCGGGCGAGCGAGGGCGAGGCTCACGGGTGCGCTTTCCAAAGGAGGAAAGGTGCGCGGAGTCGCCACCAACGTTTATTTGTGGAAAACATCGGAAAAACCAAAGGAAACCGGTCAAAATGAAAATTCTAAGTTCGGGAGTTGTATTTACGCTTGAGGAAGGTATTAGCACCTCTTACGTTTGTCTCGAAGGACAACAGCCTATTTTTTAGAATTGTGGAAATTGTGTTATCTTAACTTTAGTTCTTTTTTATTTTTTTGAGGTCGACAAAAGTGGGTGAAATTCTGATACCACTGCCAGATGTCGTACCGGATGTCACGACATCACGCTTCAGAACATGCAGATTATATTTGGGAGTATGAACAGATTAAACAAGTAAATAACACAAGAGAATTGTTAACCCAGTTCGGTGCAACCTCACCTACATCTGGGGGCTACCAAGCCAGGGAGGAAATCCACTAAAATAGTGTTAGTTCAAGGTCTAACAGCCACTGTTTACAACCTTCTCACCTAACCACTACCCGTGCAATCTCTACCTAAGAGCCACTCTTAGATATGAGAACCCCTCTCACTCCCTCTCAAACACTCTCCCGTGTTTACAATTAAATCAAATAACCACCAGAGATTGCTCTCTGAACAAAAGGGATCAACCCTACACACTAGAGATCAACTCTACACACTCAGGTCCAACTCTTGATGTTAGAGTAACATCAAGGTGGCTCACAAAACACTCAAGTCCCAAAACTCACAAAATAACCCTTCAATCCCGGACTTGGTACAGAACTCGTGCAGCCTCCATGTTTTTATAGCAGTGTGTGATTCTGGGCTGCAACTTCTTGTGCTGGATGAGATCTATCATTCTTCCTGAAAATCTGCACTTAAAGATCTAAAAGATACAGTTTGATCTTTTAGTTTTTATCTTTAATCTTTAATCCCTGAACGAACTCTTCTAGTTTGTAATTCAAACTTTAATTATCTTTTAATTCGTTCCTAAAGATAGATCATCTTATCTGCTGCTAACTGCACAATAATCTGTTAAAGATATAACAGATTTATGTGTCCAGTATTTTCGGGCCAGATGTCCTGGACATCGTATCCGACATCGTGGATCCTGCAGCTTTTGTGCATTGTGCAGCAACTCCAGTATTTTCGGGCAGGATGTCCTGGACATTGTATCCGACATCGTGGATCCTGCAGCTTCAATTCTTCATTTGACATTTTATCTTGCCTTGTGCATTGTGCAGCCCGATCTTATTCCTTGACACAACGTTGGACATCATGTGCAGCAATTCCAGCTTTCCTTCATTGTCTAAGTGCTTATGTTTTAACAAAATCTTAGCCAATCTTTTAAAACTCAGTAGAGCTAAGCACTAACAATCTCCCCCTTTGGCAAATTTTGTCTAAAACATACTTAGACACTTCCTGAGCAGGTACGAGCAGTTATGCAAGTGGGATCAGCAACTTTCATTATCAGAGTAATCAAGCACAGCGGAAATTCTTCAAGTTGCAAGTCGTTTCCAGGATGTCAAGACATCAGCTTTCTGCTCCCCCTGTCTCCATGCTTACTGCAGCATCTTCTATCAGCTACTAGTCTTTTCCAGGATGTCAAGACATCTCATGTGACATCAGCTTTCTGCTCCCCCTGTCTCCATCTTCTATCAGCTACTAGTAGCTTACATCAGTCATCATCAGCAGCAGCAATCTCCCCCTCAAAATCATGAATCATGCATACATCGTATCCTACTGCCATACATCGTATCAATCATGCATGCATACATCGTATCCTACTTCTCAAAATCATACATCATGCATAATACTACTATTGCATACATATTAATACCATTACTCCCCCTTTTTAGACAGAATTTGACAAAAGTAGAATGCATGAACTTAAGGTGCAAATATTACAGACCAATAGTAATCCATTGTTCAAAGGGACATGCCCCTATAACTAGTAAGAGTAAAAAGCAAAAATAAAGGTCTGATGGTCATGGGGTGGCTTCAGAATCATCATCATCTGATTCTGTATCCTCTGCTGCATTTTCCTCTTCCTCAGCAGCTTCTTCTTCTTCCTCGGCTGCTTCTACCTCTTCCTCAGCTGCTTCATCTTCTTGCTCAGCTGCTTCTCCATCATCAATGCCACTTTCTGAGAGCCTTTTGATCAGCCGTTCCAGCTCCATCTTCTTCTCTGTGGTGGCTTTGATGGTTGCTTCCAGCACCTTGCATGTGTCCTTGAGTTCAGCAATCAGAGCATCCTTGGACACAGCACCTGAAGCAGCAGCTTTCCCTGATGTCGAGACAATGTCTGGGACATGTGTCCCCTCAAACAATTTGTAATGCAGGGATAGAGGAGATTCTCTCTTCATCACAGAGTCAGTGTAGTTTAAAATATTGGGATGTTGACTCAACATAATGCCACACAATACAGTTGGGAAGGCAATGGGTAATTTGACAGCAAATGATTCTGAATGCTTAACAGTTTGATCAAAAATGTAGTTTCCAAAATTAAATTTGGACTTGGTTCCAACAGCATACAGAAATTTACCCAAACCTGTGGCAACAGTGGAAGTATGATTGGTGGGTACCCAGTTTGCAGCTCCAATCCTGTGCAGAATTGCATACTTCACACTTAGCTTCCCTGCAGACAGCTTCCCTTTCTTTGGCCAATGCTGGATTTGTTTGGCAGTGATTTCCTTGGCAATTTGATGCTCAGAAACAGTAATGTCCACCACTCCATCTGTTGGTCTGCCCAGGTATTTGTTGATCACAGCAGGGGAGAATCTAACACATTTTCCTCTGACAAACACTCTTTGATACTCATCACCCTTTCTGTTTGTTATGTCAGAGGGAATGTTGACAATGAATTCCCTGACTAGACTCTCATAGCAATCTCCCAACTTGGTGACAGTCTTCAGCAGTCCAGCAGCCGTGATGAGGTCCATGATCTCCTTGCAATCCAAGGCAGCTCTTCCCAGTTCTCTTTCCAAGGCAAGTCTGCGTTGATACACGAATTTCCACCTTTCAGTATTGCCAATGGAGTGGAATGAGATGTTGTCCAATGGTGCATCAGGGACATTTTCAGGCACCTTTTTCCCTGATTTCTTGGCCCTCTTTGATGTCGAGACATCTAGTTCGACATCATCATCAGAATCAGATGAGGAAATTTCTTTCCTCTTCTTGGAAGGGATTGCAACTTTGCTCCTTCTGGATGTGGTAGGAGTGATTGGAGTGCTTTTCTTCTGGGCCATAGTCTTGATTCGTCCAGACCTCTTAAGGGGGGTTTTTCCTTTTCTGCTTTGTAGTCTTTCCGCAATGCCAGGTGCCAACTTGTTGGCAATGGGTTCCTCATCAGATTCTACATCTTCGAGGTCAATGAGGTCACCTGGAGCAGGTTCTGGTGCCTTTGGTGCAGGGGTCTCTTCTGTGGCTTGATCATCTTCTTCTGTTGATTCCTCTTCACTGGGTGAAGGGAGGGCTTCAGCATTTGGAGCGGAAGATGTTGGAACATCTTTATCAACATCAGGCACAGAAACATTTGGGGTGGAAGATGTTGGGACATCTTCATCAGCATACGCATTTTTCAGAATGTTACTCACAATACTGCGGATCTTCTTGTCCATCTCTGTGTCTACTTCCCTAGGACTTGTTGCAAGACTAGGGTTTTCAGAAATCTTCACACCCTGTTGTCGTTTGGGAACCAGTTTTTCAGGAACAGGGGCTTGACCAGGAATCATCTGTATGGGCTGGATATTGAATTCAAGTCGTTCCTGGTTTGATGGTGCTTTGGTGGATGATGGAGATGATGGTACAACGGGTGAACCAGGAGCGGAAGTTTCTTTTGGTGAGGTAGCCATTGAGAAGCAGAGCGTTTGGAATGGTTTTGCAAATTTCTGAGAGCTGTTGGGGAATGCTGAAAACGAGATTACCACGAAAATATAAGTTTGAATGAGGAATGTAGAGGGACGTGTGAAGCAACGGTCGAATTTGCTTTGGTTCAGTAGTGAACGTGCTATTAATGTTAAGTGAGACGTTTGAGCACGTTCAGATAGCAGTAGCTGCTATAATTCCTCTAGCAGACAAATGCCCAGCTTGCCCCTCAGTTTTTCAAACTGATTTGCATCCAATGCCTTTGTGAAAATATCTGCTATTTGTTCCTCAGTGTCAACATGCTCCAGTGTGATAACTTTATCATCAACAAGCTCTCTGATATAGTGATGTCTAATGTCAATGTGCTTGGTTCTGCTGTGTTGCACAGGATTTTTAGAAATATTAATAGCACTCAAGTTGTCACAGTATAATGTCATGACATCTTGTTCGACATTGTACTCCTTGAGCATCTGCTTCATCCAAACTAGTTGTGAACAGCTGCTTCCTGCTGCAATATACTCGGCTTCTGCAGTAGATAGGGACACACAGTTCTGCTTCTTGCTGAACCATGAAATAAGATTGTTGCCCAGATAGAAGCATCCACCAGAAGTGCTTTTTCTGTCATTTGCACTTCCAGCCCAATCAGCATCACAATACCCAACCAGCATTGAATCTGAACAATGACAGTACATAATCCCATAGTCACTGGTGCCATTTACATATTTCAGAATTCTCTTTACTTGATTCAAGTGACTTATCTTGGGATTGGCTTGATATCTTGCACACACACCTACTGCATAGGTGATGTCAGGTCCGCTAGCTGTTAAATATAGTAAGCTCCCAATCATGCTTCTGTACAGACTTTGATCAACACTGGTGCCAGCTTCATCTTTTGACAGCTTCAAGTGAGTAGGTGCAGGTGTTCTTTTATGGCTGGCATTCTCCATCCCAAACTTCTTGACAATGTTCTTTGCATACTTGCTTTGTGAGAGGAATATGGAGTCTTCCATCTGCTTCACTTGAAGTCCCAGAAAATAAGTCAGCTCTCCAACAAGACTCATCTCAAATTCAGATTGCATCTGTTGAACAAAATGTCGAAGCATCTCATTCGACATCCCTCCAAACACAATGTCATCAACATATATCTGTGCTATCATCAAGTTTTCAGCATCTTGCTTGACAAAGAGAGTCTTGTCAATTCCTCCCTTCCTATACCCTTGCTGAGTAAGGAACTCTGTTAGCCTTTCATACCAAGCTCTTGGAGCTTGCTTCAATCCATAGAGAGCCTTCTTGAGCCTGTATACATGATCTGGATGAGCTGGATCTACAAATCCCTTTGGCTGCTCCACATAGACTTCTTCATTCAGGTATCCATTCAGAAATGCGCTCTTCACATCCATTTGGTACAGCTTGAATTTGAGGATGCAAGCTACACCAAGTAACAATCTGATGGACTCAAGTCTAGCAACTGGGGCGAATGTTTCATCAAAGTCTACACCTTCAATCTGAGTGTAGCCTTGAGCAACAAGTCTGGCCTTGTTTCTGGTTATAACACCTTCTTCATCGGTTTTGTTCTTGAAGATCCACTTGGTGCCAATCACATTAGTTCCCTCGGGTCTCGGAACTAGCTCCCAGACTTCATTCCTTTTGAATTGCTCCAATTCTTCTTGCATAGCATTGATCCAGAACTCATCAGTCAGTGCCTCTTTCACATTCTTGGGCTCAATTTTGGAGACAAAACATGAGTTGGAGACAATCTCAATCTCCCTTGATCTTGTAGTGACTCCTCTGTTTGGATCTCCTATAATCAGCTCCTTGGGGTGCATCTTCTGGATTCTAATGGAGGGTCTCTTGTCAGGTTGGTTGATGTTTGATTCATCTGTAGCAGAATCAGAGTTTTCTGCATTTTCTGCACTTTTAGCTGTATCTGCTACATTGTCTCCCGATGTTCTGACATCTTCTTCGACATCCTTCTTTCTTGCTGGAGTGAGATCATCAACAACCACATTGATGGATTCCATCACAGTTCTGGTTCTGGAGTTGAATACTCTATATGCTCTGCTGTTTGTAGAGTATCCCAGGAATATCCCTGCATCACTCTTGGGATCCATCTTTCTCCTTTGCTCTCTATCTGCCAAAATGTAACATGGACTTCCAAAGATGTGGAAGTGCTTGACAGTTGGCTTCCTCCCTTTCCAGATTTCATACAGTGTGGTTGGAGTCCCTCTTCTCAGTGTGACTCTGTTGTGGATGTAGCATGCTGTGTTCATGGCTTCAGCCCAGAGATTATAGGGAAGTTCTTTGGCATGGAGCATGACCCTAGCAGCTTCTTGCAAAGTCCTGTTTTTCCTTTCAACTATGCCATTTTGTTGTGGTGTAATGGCTGCAGAGAACTCATGAGTGATGCCTTCAGATGTGCAGTATTCAGTAAACTTGCTGTTTTCAAACTCTCTGCCATGGTCACTCCTGATTCTCTTGATGACACAGTCTTTTTCTCTTTGGAGTCTTAGACTCAACTCCTTGAATACTTCAAAGGTGTCTGATTTTTCTCTGATAAAGTTGACCCAGGTAAATCTGGAGAAATCATCCACAACAACATAGGCATACCTCTTTCCTCCAAGGCTTTCAACTTGCATAAGCCCCATCAAGTCCATGTGAAGTAGTTCCAGCACCCTGGAAGTGGTCTGATGTTGAAGCTTCTGGTGGGACATCTTGACTTGCTTTCCAATCTGACATTCACCACAGATTCTGCCTTCTTCTATTTTCAGATTGGGAATGCCTCTAACAGCACCTTTGTCAATGATTTTCTTCATGCCTCTTAAGTGCAGATGTCTAAATCTTTGATGCCATATTTTGACTTCATCTTCTTTGGAGAATAGACATGTGGAGGAGTACCTGGTTTCTTGAGGTGTCCATAGGTAGCAGTTGTCCTTTGATCTGCTGCCCTTCATTAGAACTTCACTCTTCTCATTTGTCACCAAGCATTCTGACTTTGTGAAGTTTACATTGAATCCTTCATCACACAGCTGACTGATGCTGATCAAGTTTGCAGTCAGTCCCTTCACCAGCAGTACTTTGTCCAGACTAGGAAGTCCATCATGGACTAGCTTTCCCATTCCAGTGATCTTTCCTTTAGAGCCATCTCCAAATGTCACATAGCTAGTGGAGCAAGGTTCAATGTTCACCAGGAATTCTTTGACTCCTGTCATGTGTCTGGAACAGCCGCTATCTAGGTACCAATCTTCCTTAGCTGATGCTCTAAGTGAAGTATGAACAACAAGACTAACAGTCTTGTGTTTTGGAACCCACATCATCTTCCTTCTGCTGCAGCCACCTTGAGTTCCATGATGTGGATGGCCATGTAAATGATAGCAAAAGGGCTTTATGTGACCATACTTGCCACAGTAGTGACACCTCCACTTCTTTCTTTTGCTCCTTTTCTGCTGCGTTCCATGATGTCGAGACCGATGTTGTGACATCGTGGCTCCAGTGCTGTTTTTGGCAGGAACAAATTCTGTCATGGTTGTTCTGCCAGCAGACTTAGGATTAAATCCAAGTCCTCTCTGGTTTCCAACATTCTTTCCAAGCTGTAGCACCTCATCAAGCGTATCTGAGCCTTTATTCAGCATCTTTATTGATTTTGTCATGTTTTCCAGTTTAGAGTTCAGAAAACCAACTTCTCCTTTAAGCTCAGAGATCTCCTCTTCATGTGCCTCCTTTTCAGCCTCCAGATTTGCAATGACCTTCTTCAGTTGTGCTTCTTGCTGAAGAATCTTCTCACTTTTGATGCATAAATCTCTATAGGATGTAGCAAGCTCATCAAAAGTGATTTCACTGTCTGTATCACTTGAATCTTCAGCAGATTCAAATCTCCCAGTGAGTGCATTCACATCTCTGTCAGAATCACTTTCTTGTTCACTCTCTGTATCATCAGACCGACATACAGAAAGTCCTTTCCTCTGCTTTTTGAGATGAGTGGGACATTCAGCTTTGATGTGTCCATAGCCTTCACACCCATGGCATTGAACTCCTTTGCTGTGACTGGGCTTTTCATCTGACCTTTTCTGGTTTTCACTACCTTTCCTGATGTCGAAAGAGATGTTCTGGACATGTGGTTTCTGCCTCCTGTCTATTCTGTTCATCACTTTGTTGAACTGTTTTCCAAGGAGCACAACAGCGTTAGTCAGACCTTCATCAGTATCCAGGTCATACTCATCTTCTTCTCCTTCATCATTGGACACGAAAGCCAGATTCTTGCTCTTCTTTTCAGCCCTATCCGAGAGTCCTAGCTCAAAGGTTTGAAGGGAACCAATGAGTTCATCTACTCTCATGTTGCAAATGTCTTGGGCCTCCTCTATTGCAGTGACTTTCATGTCAAATCTCTTAGGCAAGGATCTGAGGATTTTTCTCACCAGCTTTTCATCTGTCATCTTCTCTCCCAAGGCAGTGCAAGCATTGGCAATTTCAAGAATGTTCATGTGGAAGTCATGAATACATTCTTCTTCCTTCATCTTCAGATTTTCGAATTTTGTAGCCAACAGTTGCAATCTGGACATCTTCACTTTGGAGGTTCCTTCATGAGTGGTTTTCAGGATCTCCCATGCATCCTTGGCCACTGTGCATGTGTTGATCAGTCTAAAGATATTCTTGTCAACTCCATTGAATAGAGCATTCAAGGCTTTGGAGTTTCCAAGTGCCAATTCGTCTTCTTCTTTTGTCCAGTCTTCTTCTGGCTTTAATTCATCAGTGGGCTTTCCTTCTGTGTCCAGCATCTTGGGATGTTCCCAGCCTTTGATGACAGCTTTCCAGGTTCTGCTATCCAGTGATTTGAGGAAGGCCACCATCCTTGCTTTCCAGTATTCATAGTTGGTTCCATCCAGAATTGGTGGTCTGTTCACTGGTCCTCCTTCTTTCTCCATGTTCATCAGAATTTATCTCCCTAGATCTCACTCAGTGATTTCGAGTGCCTGCTCTGATACCAATTGAAATTCTGATACCACTGCCAGATGTCGTACCGGATGTCACGACATCACGCTTCAGAACATGCAGATTATATTTGGGAGTATGAACAGATTAAACAAGTAAATAACACAAGAGAATTGTTAACCCAGTTCGGTGCAACCTCACCTACATCTGGGGGCTACCAAGCCAGGGAGGAAATCCACTAAAATAGTGTTAGTTCAAGGTCTAACAGCCACTGTTTACAACCTTCTCACCTAACCACTACCCGTGCAATCTCTACCTAAGAGCCACTCTTAGATATGAGAACCCCTCTCACTCCCTCTCAAACACTCTCCCGTGTTTACAATTAAATCAAATAACCACCAGAGATTGCTCTCTGAACAAAAGGGATCAACCCTACACACTAGAGATCAACTCTACACACTCAGGTCCAACTCTTGATGTTAGAGTAACATCAAGGTGGCTCACAAAACACTCAAGTCCCAAAACTCACAAAATAACCCTTCAATCCCGGACTTGGTACAGAACTCGTGCAGCCTCCATGTTTTTATAGCAGTGTGTGATTCTGGGCTGCAACTTCTTGTGCTGGATGAGATCTATCATTCTTCCTGAAAATCTGCACTTAAAGATCTAAAAGATACAGTTTGATCTTTTAGTTTTTATCTTTAATCTTTAATCCCTGAACGAACTCTTCTAGTTTGTAATTCAAACTTTAATTATCTTTTAATTCGTTCCTAAAGATAGATCATCTTATCTGCTGCTAACTGCACAATAATCTGTTAAAGATATAACAGATTTATGTGTCCAGTATTTTCGGGCCAGATGTCCTGGACATCGTATCCGACATCGTGGATCCTGCAGCTTTTGTGCATTGTGCAGCAACTCCAGTATTTTCGGGCAGGATGTCCTGGACATTGTATCCGACATCGTGGATCCTGCAGCTTCAATTCTTCATTTGACATTTTATCTTGCCTTGTGCATTGTGCAGCCCGATCTTATTCCTTGACACAACGTTGGACATCATGTGCAGCAATTCCAGCTTTCCTTCATTGTCTAAGTGCTTATGTTTTAACAAAATCTTAGCCAATCTTTTAAAACTCAGTAGAGCTAAGCACTAACAGTGGGGCTCTTGCTCCTACGTACCCTCCATCGAAGAGGAAATCAGACCTACGTAGTTCTTTTTTATGCGTGAATCAAGTGATTCTTTTTACTTGAAGGGTGATCATTTTAAGGCGTTGGACCTTAAAAATGATCCATTTTACTTGGTAAAAAACTGAAATGATAAACTTTCAAAACCCTATTTTTGTGGACGAGCTTACTAGGCGAGTTGATTTTAGCCTTAGTTTCACTTTAGTTATTAGTCAATTCAATTAAGAATGAGAAATCCCAAAGAGAAAACGTCCGATTGATTTTTCGCTTTATTCTACTAAAAGGTAATTTTTTCGATTATTATATTATTATCTTACCTCTTTTTTGATTTCAACGTGGTTACGGCACGACCGAACGGTCGGAATTCATTTTAATAGAAATTAACGGATGATACAATTCAAATGATCGGTGGGAATTTATTTTATTTTTAGATTAGGCGAGAAACGACTTAAATAAATGACTGAAGCTCGTCAAAAGGGGGTACGGAAAGTAAATGAAAACGAGAATAAAAATACATGAAACAAAATGTGGACCACCACGGGTACATAGAATGAATTGAAAAGCTCGATTTGGAAACTTACCCGTTGAAGAACGAAGAACGGATGAAGAACGGTGAATAACGGAGGAAAACCTTCACGGATTTGCTTACGGAAACCTCTCGGAAGCGTTACGGAAGAACCTCGGCTTGGATTTTCTTCACGGAAACAATTTTTTTCACCAAAAACAGCTGAAATACCTCACCAGGGGCATCCGGGATCCTTAGAACAGCCCCCTTCAGCCTATTTATAAGAAAAAGGGGGAGGAGGTTGCCGCCCAGCTCACCCAGGGAAGCAACCCAGCTCCAAAAAAACATTCTGGAAGGCCCAATTCAAAATTTCTAAATTGCTATTTGCACCCCCCCAATTTTGATAAGTTCACCCCCCTTCTTTCGTAATTTACGGAAAAGTTACGAAAGCCTTACGGAAGCATATAGGACTTGATTTTATTCTTTTTTTCTCTTCTCTGTCACCCGTATTAAGTTAAATATTCTTATTTAGGGTTATGGGAATTTTATGGAAGCATTACGGGTGTCCCGGAAGCCCCGAAATCCCATTTTTCAACAAAATGGGGGTGTGGTGGCCACCTAGCTCGCCCAGAAACCTCTAGAAGGGCCCAGATTCGAAAATTACTATTTGCACCCCCCCCCCCATTTTACTAAATACACCCCCTTTACCTTTTTTTGGTAATTCTTTTTCCGTAACGTTACGAAACTTTACGAATTTCGTAACGATACTTATTTTCCTTCCGCAAGGTTACGAATCTTCACGGATTATGTATTTACTCTTTTTTAGCTTTCGAAGAAGTTACGAAAACTCACGAATTGCGAAAAACACCTCCTTTCGATTTCCGTCACATTACGGAATTTTCACGGATCGCGTAAGCCTGCTTTCTTTTGATTTTCGGCACGTCTCGGGACTTCACATATTGTGCAACAAAGGGTGCCAAGTATCTCGAAGCAGCCAATCAAAGGTTTTATATCATCAAATAATAATCCCCGGACGAAATTAGGGTATGACAGTATGAATGATGAAATCCAATCCGATGTTTTCTTGAATTAATTAACTTCACTTTTATTGTTTCTGTAACTTTATGTAGTTCTAATTCTGTTATTTTTGTGATTTTCGTTATTTCCATAAATTTCGTTATTTCATTACTTTAAATTTCATTAGTTAAACAAACCCATGATATTTCGACTAAAAATTGTGCATAACTATTGAACTGATAACCTATATCCAAATGAATTAAGTAAACTCAAGTCCCTGTGGAGACGATCTCTTTTTACAAATCTATAACCTGCGACGACAATTGATACGCTTGCCAAAAGTCTAACAATAACTCCAATCAGAAACCATTTGATGGTTGCAGTTTCCTTCTTTTCCTTTTTTTCCTCTTGTTCTCTCTCTCACTCCATCATGCTCTAAATGCCACCGTGGAAAGTTTCCACAATGGTGATCTCACAATATATATATATATATATATATATCCCTTTCTTTACATCACGCATTTCCCAAAATGATACCCGTTGTTGTCGTGCTATGACAACACGGTCTTCCTCCATTACTCTCGTATTGTCCCTTTGTCAGGATGGGCCACCACAACGATAGTGCCTTTGTGCGGCTCTCTTCCCCTTCCCATCTCACGTATATCCATCGCATGCTTCATGGTGGTGCTTCTATCTAGAATAGTACCCGCCATCATCCGTCACTATTGTGCCGTGACGACACAACTCCTCTCCAAGACCTAGTTGTGCATGTCAGAGAAAGAGAAAGGGCATAACAATGTTTAGGGTTATCACTCCAAGTCTTTGTGTTGCCTTTTAAACGTATAAGTTGGGCCCATTTCCCTTTTCCTTGTGAGAGCAACAGTTAAAAAAGGGTTGTTTTACGGTTGTTTTACTTTTTTTTATTTGAGTGTATTAAAATATGATTACACAATTTTTAATGGTGTACGTGTATATTTGAGTAAAAAATAGTATACATTTTTAAACAATAGAAAAATTTCGGTGGTCATAAAAT
Organism: Glycine max; assembly: GCF_000004515.6. NCBI lineage: Eukaryota > Viridiplantae > Streptophyta > Magnoliopsida > Fabales > Fabaceae > Glycine > Glycine max. The sequence continues at coordinate 27,745,504 of NC_038243.2, forward strand.
ACAAAATCCTACAAAAACTTATTATAAGGAACATTTTCTCTTAACACTTGTTATAATAATAAAGGTTGCAATATAATTCTAAATAAAAAAAGTAGTAAAATTGTAAATAATTAATCCTTATTAAAATGAATTTGCATTAAATTAATCATTTAATATTAAAGTAATTCAATTTAAAGATTAACTCTTATTTAATTGTGATAAGAGGGAATAGTTTCAATTTTTATAATTTGAGTTACTAATTTATTTATTACATTGATCACAAAATATTTCTTTGAGATAAAAAGAGATAATTAGATGTGATATTTTTTTGTTTCTTATAACCTACATGAGGACTCAAGTTGTTACAACTTGTTGTACTCAAAGTTATTTTAATAATAATAATAATATTAATTTTGAACTATTAAAAGGTAATGGATTAGTTGGATGCGATATCCTTCTTAATCCTTGAAATTCTGAAACAAAAGCTGCGACAGTTTGATGTCTCAAAAATTTTAAATAATAGTTGAAATAATAACTTGTGTAAAGAATTGACTTTGGTGTGACACTTCTGCCGACTCTAATTTTAGAAGGTATCAGTTGTGACAACTCAAAAGTCCTAAAATAGTAAAAATAAAAAATAAAAAAGTTATAGATACATAGATTCTGATTTTCCATTATACTTATAGATATGTAGAACCATGGAATTACCCTTGTCGAGTCATATAAAATAAAACACAATTTATCAAAATTAAAAATAAAAATAATTAGATGAATAAATTCATAGACCTTATTATAATTAATTCTTAGTTGCGTTTTAAGGTGAGATAAATATTTTAAAAGTTATTTGTTTAATTAATTAAAGGTAACCATTTTTTGAAAAATGAACATCATAGGCCCTGAGCGTGTAATGGATTCCTGAACCCAAATTTGGTTTTCAAAAACTATTTTTTGTTTAAAAAGGTTTCAAAATGTTTTCCTAGTAAAAATTATTGGTGTTGACTATTTAACTTTTTAAAACATTATCATTTTGAGTTTTGGTTGTCCCGTTGTGACCCCGATTGCGATAGTACTCTAGCTAGTAGGCTCTGTTTTTGAGTGTTTTAGTAACTCTGAAAGGATCTTCCCAATTTGTAGCAAGTTTGACTTATCTAGTATATTTCTTGGCTTTTCCACATTTCCTTAGTACCAAGTCGCTTGCCTAGAAGTTTATCGGCTTGACTCAGTTGTTGTATTTTTTTCTCGACTCTTCTTTGGTACAATTTGGCTCTCATGTGGACTTCTTTGATGGTCTCTTCAGCCAAATCGAGTGATTCACTATGCATCTCATTGTTTTCCTTCTCTATAAAGTTTATGTTTTGGAGAGAAGATTCTCTAACTTCTACCAGTATCATAGCATCAGATCCATATGATAGTCGAAAAGGGGTTTCACCTATTGTCGACTATCGAGAGCAATGGTAAGCCCATAGGAAAACAGGATGCTCTTCGGCTCAATTGCCTTTGGTCTTTCCAACTCATTTTTTCACCTCTCTGAGTATGGCCTTGTTTGCTACTTCTATTTGTTCATTGCTTTGTGGTTGTTCCACTGAAGTTGCTTTGTATTTAATTCCTAGATTTATAAGGAACTCCTCAACTCCTTTGTCAATGAACTACTTTCCATTGTTGGGAATTTTGAATTGGCACACAATGTTCTTCCAAATGAATTTTTGAACATTTGCTACTAAAATGATTGTTATTGGCTTGACCTCAATTCATTTGTGAAATGATCCATGCCAACTAGAAGAAACTTTACTTTTGTGTGTGTGGAGGGGGGGGGGGGGGGAGGATGTAACATCCCAGTTTTTCGTAAATAAATTTAAAAAGCTTTTTAGTAAAAATTAATAAATAAATAAATATAGAGCAAATAATAGGCTGAGTACCCTAGGTATAAATAGTTATGTTAAGTCAGCTACCTCCTTTTTGGCCTCATTTTCGTTTTTCCATTCTCTTCTCAAAATCCTTTCTTTTTCCCGCAGCCCACCAAACCTATCTCAGAAAAACGATGATCTTGAACCCGTTCACCGTTGGATCGTCATGAAATTTGAGTATCATGTTCGCAACCAAATTCCGAACATTCGCACCGTTGGGAATTTAAAAATCGTATCTGGGCTTAGAGGAAAACCCTTCGCATTGTAGAATTTTAATTTCCCGCAGAAACCCAAAACTTTCTCGGTAAAACTACAATCCCAGTTTCTTTAGCCGTTGGATTTTCATGAAATTTGGATACGTTGTTTGAAATTCAATTCCGCACACGTCCACCGTTGGGATTTGCGAGATAATATTCGTGGAGGGAGAAAAAGGAATCGCATGAAGACAGTACAAGTGGAGGTTTCAATCTCTTCTCTGTCTCTCTGACGTTTGGGAATTCTATCGGAGCAGTCGGAGGAATAATTGAAAGAATTTCAGGGAACCGCTAGAGATGTTGCTATCACTGGCTGAAGACACGTGAGTCCGCTCAGAGGTAAGGGATGAGTTATTCACAGTTGGGGCTTAGTGAGAACATGTGTAGGGATCCTTAGAGGATTAAATTGGGGTTTTATTTTGAGATGTTTATTAAATTGCAATTTTTCCTTTATGATTATAAATAAAATATTGATGTCCTAATGAAAACTGCTTGATAAATTGTGCTCTTGATATTTGTATATTTCGACCTATGATTTTGATATAATTGTGTAATATTATTTAAGGGTTTTAGTCCTAATGTTGTGATAGTCTTTTATATAAATTGTTATATTGAGGATATAAAATGATGATTCAAATTGTGAGTATGTGATGAATTGTAGAAGAACATGTTGCTTTGAGATTATAATATTGTTATTGAGATTGAGTATAAGTGTAAAGTTCAACATGTGTTAATTTGTGAGATACGTGTAAACATGTGATGGTGAATTGTGATACTATGAGATGTGAAATTGTGAATGAGTTCTACTTGTGGATAAGTGTGTAGTTAACACTTGATGTGAAATTACTTGTGCTGTAAGCTATGAATTGTATAATAACCCGACGAGCGTTATCTTGAGAAAAGCGTTGATGCGCAGTGTTAAAGAGAAAACTCTTAGCACGAAACATATATACTAATAAGGAATAAAAAAAATTCAAATATTATAGTTGGATATTTGTGAGCCTTGACGACCTTGTAGTATGGTGTTCTGCCTTAATTGCATAGATAGTATGGTTGTTTGTGATTTCTTGTTCTTAGTGATGCTAATACTCTATAGTTGGATGACTCGTATCAAGTTATATTTCATAAGGAATACTCTTTTGATCGTACCTTCTAATTCTAGTGCAACCTGTTTTTTTGTGTTGCGTGCTTAAGTCAATTAAATTGATTTCACTTTAAAGCCTGAGTATAATTAATTCTTTGTGTTATGAGACTACATCAAATAATTGGATTACTGATGTTTCTATCACAATCAAGTGATTGTTAATGTCTTCATATGGGTGTACATTGTGGTCATGTTTTTGTTTCTAGAATTCATTGAAATATTGTTGTTGATTCTGAATAAGTGATCATTTTTTTTATTCAAAATTATTATCTCCTAATTAATCGAGTGTTCATCTTGTTATTAGTTGCTCATCTTCCAATCATGTCTAGTTAAACTGCTTGATAATCTTTCTTGTTGTTACTTCTATTACGAATAACACAAAGTTAATTCAAATATGTTATCTCTCACCTAGAAATACTTTTAAAAATACTTTTAATTAATATTTGAATTTTTTTTATTCCTTATTAGTATATATGTTTCGTGCTAAGAGTTTTCTCTTTAACACTGTGCATCAACGCTTTTCTCAAGATAACGCTCGTCGGGTTATTGTACAATTCATAGCTTACAACACAAGTAATTTCACATCAAGTGTTAACTACACACTTATCCACAAGTAAAACTCATTCACAATTTCACATCTCATAGTATCACAATTCACCATCACATGTTTACACGTATCTCACAAATTAACACATGTTGAACTTTACACTTATACTCAATCTCAATAACAATATTATAATCTCAAAGCAACATGTTCTTCTACAATTCATCACATACTCACAATTTGAATCATCATTTCATATCCTCAATATAACAATTTATATAAAAGACTATCACAACATTAGGACTAAAACCCTTAAATAATATTACACAATTATATCAAAATCATAGGTCGAAATATACAAATATCAAGAGCACAATTTATCAAGCAATTTTCATTAGGACATCAATATTTTATTTATAATCATAAAGGAAAAATTGCAATTTAATAAACATCTCAAAATAAAACCCCAATTTAATCCTCTAAGGATCCCTACACATGTTCTCACTAAGCTCCAACTGTGAATAACTCATCCCTTACCTCTGAGCGGACTCACGTGTCTTCAGCCAGCGATAGCAACATCTCTAGCGGTTCCCTGAAATTCTTTCAATTATTCATCCGACTGCTCTGATAGAATTCCCAAACGTCAGAGAGATGGAGAAGAGATTGAAACCTCCACTTGTACTATCTTCATGCGATTCCTTTTTCTCCCACCACGAATATTATCTCGCAAATCCCAACGGTGGAAGTGTGAGGAGTTGAATTTCGAACAACATATCCAAATTTCATGAAAATCCAACGGCTAACGAAACTGGGATCGTAGTTTTACCGAGACAGTTTTGGGTTTCTGCGGGAAATTAAAATTCTACAATGCGAAGGGTTTTACTCTAAGATCAGATATGATTTTTAAATTCCCAACGGTGATAATGTTCGGAATTGGGTTGCTAACATGATACTCAAATTTCATGACGATCCAACGGTGAACGGGTTCGAGATCGTCGTTTTTCTGAGATAGGTTTGGTGGGCTGCGGGAAAAAGAAAGGGTTTTGAGAAGAGAAGGGAAAAACGAAAATGAGGCCAAAAAGGAGGCAGCTGACTTAACATAATTATTTATACCTAGGGTACTCAGCCTATTATTTGTTCTATGTTTATTTATTTATTTATTTTTACTAAAAAGCTTTTTAAATTTATTTACGTAAAACTGGGATGTTACAGAGGAGGTCCAAGTATGTTTACTTCGCATGTGGAGAAGGACCACGGAGCCACTATATTGTGTAATTCTTCAGCCAATAGATGAGATATGTTGCCAAATCTCCAACACTCTTGACATTTCTTCATATATTTAGTGTAGTCTCTTCTTATTGTTGGCCTATAGTATCCGACACTGAGTACTCGGGTAGTCATTGACCAAGATCCCAAGTGCATTTAGAAAATTCCTCTATGCATCTCGTTCATCATGTACTTGACCTGATCCCTAGTTAGGCCCTTCAATAGAGGAGTCGTGAAGCCTCTCTTGTATAGGTCTCCACCACCCTCAATAACATAGTAGCTGCCATTTCTATAGCGGTTGTCAATTTGGCAAAAAAGTCTACTAGGCATTGAACTTTCATTAACCCCCTTGGTGCATACTTGATCATAAATTCTGACAGCTCAACAGACCAAGCTATCATTCGGCCTAAAGTTTTGGTTTCTTTAGCACTGTTTAAATTGGGTGCTCAATTCAAACCACTATCTAATGGCTCTGGAAGGTATAGTCTTCTAGCAGTAATGACTAGAGCAAAGGATAACTTCTCAATCATTTGATACCAAGTCTCTTCATCTTTGAGGACTTGACTAATGTAGTAAACAAGATTTCGACTCTTTCCTTCCTCTACCACGACTACAGAGCTTATAACATGTTTAGATACTACTAAGTATAGGATCAGATCTTTACCTAGTTGAGGTCTAGTGAGGATGGGTGGTGAAGGGTTGAACTCTTTCAGTTTTTCAAAGTGGACTTTGCATTCGTCCTTCAAATTTATTCCTTTATGCTTCTTCAGTAGTTTGAAGAAAGGATTAGTCGTATCAGCAACTCTTAGTAGGAATCTGAATAATGTTGTTAGTCTTCCAGTGAGTCTTTGCACTTCTTTAAGAGTATTCTAACTTCTCATCTCAATGATGGTTGCACACTTCTCCGGGCTGCCCTCAATCCCTCTATGAATAAGCATGAAGCCAAGAAATTCCCCTCATTGTACCTCAAATATGCATTTTTTCGGGTTAAGCCTCATGTTGTACTTTCTTATTTTTGTGTGAGAGGTGGTGCTTGTGCTTTTAATCACCATGTGATCTACATAGACTTCTAGGTTCCTTCCAAGTTAATTCACGAATATCTTTTCTATTATCCTCTGATAAGTTGCTCCGACATTTTTAAGACTAAATAACAATATACAAATTACAGACAACACCATGTGCTTTTTGTTTGCTCTAAAAGCAACATTTAAGGGAATATTCCACAGAAGCCTTCTATTCTCTTGTATGTTATCTTTTTCTTAAATTCAAACATTAGTTATTCAAATGTAAGAGACGCAAATAGAATTTGAATAAAATAGTACATGTGCACTTCCCTTTTCATGATACTCAGTCTTTGAGATTGGACACATGAATTTACCTTATGATAGTGTGTTACACTGATATGCACTAGAGTGAATGCTCACTAAATATAGCATGCTAGATGCTAGGTTAAAACAGAGCATATTCTCTATAGTTGTGGAGGATATTTAATGCTATAAATGCCTTTAACATAATAATCATGTCTATTTGCCAAAACTGATTAGAATATCAATAATTTATACTTATTGTTATACATCAAAATCTAAGGTGGATGAGACTCGTGATCATCCAGACCTAACATCTTCTAAGTTCCTTCTAATTTGATTCACGAATATCTTGTCCATTAGCCTCTGATAAGTTGCCCTGACATTCTTAAGACCAAATAACAATAGTTAGTCACATCAATCATGAACATAGTCTTCTCCTCATCTTGCTTGAACATTGAAATCTGATTATACTCGGAATATGCATTTAAAAACCCGAGGATGGGAAATCCAGATGCTCCATCAACTAGGCGATCTATACTCGGAAGCAAGTATAAGTATTTAGGGTAGGATTTGTTTAGGTATGTGTAGCTAACCATGTGGTGTATTACCTCTTTGATGAATCATGCATTCAGGAGTTTCTTTGTTTCTTCATCCAGAGCCTTCCTTTTTTAGGGTCGACTTTCCTCTTTATTTGCATAATTGGTCTAGCCTTCAGACAAATAGCTAGCCAGTGATAGTAGAACTCGGGATCTATTCTTGGCATGTTTGAGGCTAACCATGCAAGGAGGTCAACATTCATGGTCAGTACTTGGCCTATGGATTCTTCTACCTTTGTACTCATCTGGCATCCTAGTTTGGTGCACTAAGATGGTTCTTTTCCAAGTTGGAAAGACTTCTCTTCCTTAGTGGGCTTTGCTCTTGGCTCAACCTCTCTCAGTTCAAGCTTTGCTTTGCCTAAGTTGTTATTGAAAGAGGTGCATGCGACCAGTTACTCCTTAGGCTCTATCACTTTCTTTCCCTTGGCAATATTGAGGCTTGTAGTGTAACATTCCCTTGCCATTATATCTTCACTTAAAAACTCCATCACCAGACAAGGAGTCTAAATGATGGCCCCTAACTCGTTGAGCGAAGGATGTCCTATCAATATATTATAAGAGGTTAAGGCATTCAGTAGGAGGTACTTAATCATGATGGACTTTGACTCCCTTTCATCTCCAAAAGTGGTTACACTACTAGAAAAGTAATATTTTATGACGCACATTCTAAGACGGTTATTTGGGACCATCTTAGAATGTGACGCGGTGGCAAACTTGTAATTAAGATATCTGGAAATTGCTTTTCATAACGCACATTCTAAGACGGTTGTTAATAACCGCCTTAAAATGTAGTTGGGTGGCAAATTTGTAATTATTGACAAAATATCAACGACAGTCTTAAGAGAAAACCGCCTTCGTTTTTGCGCACATAGGACCAGGACCTTTGGTATTCTTTCTTCTTCTACGAAAATTCGAATGATCACCGCTGGCCTCAAGGAATTAACATCAATTCTTTTTCTCAGTTCTCTCAGTTCTAGGTGGGTTAATAAGTGTGGGTCATTCTCTCTTTCTCTCAGTTCTCTCATTTCTCATTTCTTGCATTTTCTATTTATTTTAATTTTAATTGTCCGATTTCTTCCAATTTTTCCTCAATCTTTGTAGGGTTAGGGATTTGAGGCTGCGGACAAGGGGTTGGTGGCGGCGGAGAAGGGGTTGTCCCTTATTTTTTTGTTGTTGTTGATCTCCGCATCCCTCCTCGACTCACTATTCCACCCAAAAGCACTGTTTTTTCATTCACATTCCTCTCACTCAGAATCAGATCACACCACTGCAAAACCCTAAATTCAATTTTTCGATCTTGCCCGTCGCAGCCGGAGTGGAAATTGGGAGCATGAGGGACGAGGCGCCTGCCATAAACAACACCAATGTCTTTGTCGTGCTCGGAAGCCTCAAGAAGAAGAAGGACCAGCGGGGCCCGTCCAAGCCCAATGACAAGAAGGACATCTTTTGGGCCCCCGCGCCTCTCACCTCCAAGTCATGGGCCGATGTTGACGACGAAGATGACAACGACTACTATGCCACCATCGCTCCTCCCGAATCTGTTTGGGTCGCGCCGATCGTCACTCTAAACGACGCTGCTGCTGCTGAGGTTTCATTTTTTTATTTGCCCTATTTTTTCCCTCCCTCCTTATAAATTCATTGTTTTTACTTATTTATTTGGATTGTTGTTTGTCTTTGACCAAACTGTGGATTGGTTCAACTGCATGGACATCACTGCTATTCCGAAATCTGTGTTTCTATATCTATCTATCCATGAAAATTAATTTGTGTTTCACGAGAGTACTGTTGGTTTAGAGAAACTGGCTTCCCTCACTGGCAAGCACATTGCATTTTTTATTTTCCTATAATTTTTAATGGTTTTTTTAGAGTTTAATTTTTCACGGATTGTGAAATTTTAATTTTTTTTTTGTAGTATGCACATGTAATTGTGACTGTCCTTTCAGGTATATATGAACGGATATTGCCATTTGTCTGGCCTGCTACCAATACCTTTACATTCTAAAGAAAAGGAATCAGGATGTAATGATTCTTATGACCTTCAAAATGAAGAGACTTCTTTAAGGTAATTGCAGACGTCTATCATGTTAATGCCATAAGGATATTTGTGTTGCATCTTACTGGAAAATTATCTTTTGTAGCGTTGATTTTAAAACCAGTTAGTATGTTTAGTTTACAGCCTAATTTTATAGCATCTTAAGGAATATTTTCCCCCTAATCCTATAATCTCAAATGTGTTAGGCAGAATGTGGTGGGACATGTAGAGAAATAAGCTTTCGTTTGTTCCCTGTTATTTTTGCCTTTTTTTTTTCAATCAATTTATCTAGGTGCCTTTTTTTTATTCGATTAAACGTTTGAGCTACCTTAGGGTATATTAATCTGCGTTTAGCTGTTGATTTCGATTTCGGGTTTGGATATTGCTAATTACAATGCTGTCTAATTCAGCTGAAATGGTTTATTGATGATGCCGTTTGTTTGCATGCGAATTTGAATTCGCAAACTGGATTGCGATTGGCAGCAAAACCGTATTTTTGTTTGATTCCGCAGTGTGATTTCAGATCCAAAATGGGTAAATAAAAAAGCTATTGGCAGCAGGTTTGTAAAACCGATTCTCTTCTGGCTGACCAGCTGCGTGTACTGTGGATGGACGAATCTGAATCCACTCTAAATAAAGGGAGCATTCAAACTTGGCGATCAAGTTAATTAAAAGTTTAGGGCTTCTGTTTTGTAATCTACCAATGTAATTTAGCCTAATGAGTCCCCAAGATATCCAGGAATACAATCTATGAGCAGAAAGTACCAAAAATACCCAAAATCCTTGAAACAAACACCTAATGTCTTTGGGGTTTTGGATCTTTTCTGTTCACAGCCTTAGATGATGTTTGAATTTGACTCTTTTAAGATAATTCTTTTTGGTCTGAAGTCTGTAAGATGCAAAATAAAAGATCGAGGTTGGTATATATATATATATATAGAGAGAGAGAGAGAGTTTATTTTTTAATACAATTTTTCCATTTTGACGGTCAATAATTTACTTTATTTTCAGGTTGGACCCCAAGCAATCTATGTGGTTGGTCGAGACAATGATGAATCAATTGCTGCTGGGAGTGAAATAAGTGATGCTGCAAGCTGGGAAACTGTTAATGACGATGAAATGGAAGTCCTTGAGGATTCCAGAGAGATTTGTTTCTTTTTCCACCTGTATTGTGATTCTTACTGTGTTTCAACTTGTTTCTTTGTGAGAGGAAGTCTAAAGAAGAAGAAAAAAAGTTATTTGGAATCCTTATCTAAAGTTTGCTTCCACGTGGATCATTCTATTTTGGCCAAGTTTTTTAATGGCTTATTAGATTGGTAACTCAACCGATTCATCTACTTTCAGGCATATTAGTCTAATCCAAAAGCTCTTAGGTACGGTATTTGTTAGCATGTGGTATTTGTTAGGATACAATTAATCATAAAAATAAAACATAATTTCTTTATTAAAAAACACTATTCTAAAAGCTCTCACTTTATAATTATAACTTAGTCTTTTTTATCAAAATAATTCAGTACAGCAAAAAAATATAAAAATAATTCAGAAATTATAGTGTGGAATCACTCTAAATTCCACACAGTTAACTTTTTGTCAACTGGGCAGCTGCCACTCCAGTGTCTAGTCTACTTGTAAAAAACGCGTGATTTTTTTAGTTTAATTTTTATGTGGTGTTAGTATAGAATATTTATATTATTAATTAGTACTACTAAATTATTGTTGATATGTTTTCTAAATTAGTACAAAAGCAATAAGGTTATCATACATAATACATACGAATGAGTTTGTAATTAAATAATAACAAAAAAAATCAGACTGTCCTTGAAGAAATTATTTACCTATTTTTATGTAGCACTTAAAATATTTTTTATTTTAAGTCAACAAATTATACTTTTCATATGAATTCCCATTTCAGTTAGTAAAAATGAAAGTCTCCGTTTTTTAAAAAAATCAGGTTCATTCTGGTTCGGATGCAGTATTAAAATATTTATGTACCTTTTTAACAATATAAATTTTTGAAATAATTACTTATTTTTGGTTTTTGTATTTTTATTTGAAATTAGTTTTAGGTTCTGTATATTCAAAGAAGAGAATGACTAAATTTGCATGTTTTTTAAAGTTTGTAGATCAAAATGGGCTGATTTGAAATTATAAGAATTAAAACCAAATTTTAGAAAAAGTATACCAAAACATATTTTGTCCCAAAGAATAATGTTTGGCTCCTTTGGGAATTTAGTAAATTGATCCATTTAAAATAAAAAAATATTAAATAAAATAAAATTTTGAAAATTGCTAATAATAAATTTAAATGTTACAAATTATTTATTAATTTTAATTTTAGAATAAATAACCTATGTACTAATAAAATAAAATATTTTTTTGAAATTCATACTTAGCTATAGTTTCTTAATGATTAATAGTATATTTTTTTACAGTAATAATTTATAATTTTAAATTCTTAATTTCAATTGTTTAATAGAATAAGAATTATTGTATATCAAGAAATTTTGTATTTGGTGTCTACTTAGATATATGGCCAACTATATACATTTTTAATTCACAAATGATTAAGAGGAGATTAATATAATGGCATATAATTACACGTCTTAATGTTAATCACTCTAAGACTCAATTAACTATTATTAATTAGGTAGTAATCAGGGAGTTAGCTACTAATCTAAGTAACTATATCTAACTTTCTTCCTTAACTAAACTAACTGATAAACTTAAACTTGCTTTAACCAACATAAAGTTACAAGCTGAATTTGAAAAAGAAAAAAAAATCAACCTAATTTTCCTTGTCTATATAATTAAACTTTAATTATTGCGATGAGAGTCACCTCTCACGTTATCATCTCAAACAACTAGCCTTCTCAAATTGCACTCCTACTTCCTAGTACATAACACCATACTGATGAGATTCATACTGATGATGCATTTATTGAATTAAATAAAAACCCACAGTCTATGTAAATATACCAAAATCACTCTGTGTTTTGTATGACTATATTTTGCTGAAATTATGGCCACAGAATAGGCATTAACAAATTATTTGCGAAATTTTTCTGCAGGATTATTGCCTAAGAAGACAAAGCCTCTGAGTTTAGTCAGCCTTTGTGTTGGAGTTCTTGGAAGACATTTGGAGGATATTATTGCAGATTTGAGTGAAATTGCTATCAACTTGCCAGCTGATATAAAGGTAGGTGGCTAAATCCTTTAATAAGTCATTTATCCTAATGCTCGTACTTGTCAACAATTGAAATTCTAAAGTTATAGTGTTCTCAATGTAAATGTGTGGGAAACAAAGGTTTCTCCAGGATTGCCCGTTTTATTTGCTAAAGAAAAAATATCCTTTGTTGAGGCACCCGGTTAGTATTCTTAAGTGGTTGAAACTTGAAACTTGTGTTCTGCTAAAAAAAAGAACAAAAAAAGAATCCTTCATCTTGCATCATGTACTTTATACATACATACATACAATACAATACAATACAAATAAAGAAGTTAGTTATGCTTATTGACAGATAACAGTGGCAGCTATTGCTAGAAGAAGAAAATTGCTGAATGATGATGTCCTGATCGCATTAGCTGATACTTCCTGGGAAATCTTTGATGTCTCCGGCTCAGATGTCTCTGATTTTGGCTTAATAAAAGCAGCTGAAGTATGTAGATTCATTAAAGCTCTAGATATAAGGTATAGAATCATAACTGTTTTTTTTTTTAAAAAAAAAACAATTACTATGCTTTCATTATAATGCAATCGATCTTTGATGTATGAGAAACAAGAATAAATATGCTGAAAAAATAGGAATTTAAATAAAATTAAAGATACTACGACGGTTCTTAAATAACCGTCTTAGAATGTCTTATTTTCTAAGACGGTTATTTAAGAACCATCTTAGATGTCGTATGCTGATCACAACATATTAAGACGGTTTTTGAAAACCGTCTTAGAAAATAAGACATTTTACAACGGTTCTTTAAATAACCGTCTTAAAATATTTTACTTTCTAAGACGGTTTTTCAAGAATCGTCTTAGATTTCACGTATTAATGACAACATACTAAGACGGGTTGTTGCTTTAGACCGCTTTCGAAAAGGGATCATTTTAAGACGGTTATTTACTAACCGTCTTAGAAAATATAAGTTTCTAAGACAGTTTAGAAACCGTCGTTGTAAGTGTAATGCTATTTTACGATGCTGCATTTTACGACGGTTCAAAACCGTCGTAGAATACCTTATTTAACCGACTTAGAATGTCATATTTGTAGTAGTGTTAACAAGTGCACGTATCCTATTGTGTAAGTTGTCTCTCTTGTGAGAGCTATGATTTGCTCTGAGAATGGCTCAATATGGCTATCTGGTATGCTAGTTGTTTAAAGGCCGACTAGTATAGGACATTGACCGAGCACCCATTATCAAGTAGAAATTTGCATACTAAGAAGTTAGCAACCTCTATCTTAACTACCACCATGGGATCATTGTGACATTGCTCTATCCCTCAAAATCTTCACCTATGAAAGCGATAGGGGGTAGGCTCCTTGTGACCATTTTTTTTGCTGCAACCGAGTTGACAAAATTAAGGTTATGAGCATAGTGCTTATGTGCCGAGTTTGAACTTCTTTCCTCTGTGAATCCTCCAGTTATTGTGTTGATTACACCTTGAAGCCAAGTTTCAAGTGGGGTATTCTCATCCTAACGTTGTGCTTCTATTGCCTCATGAGTCCTACTGTGTTCTCGACTTCTATCTTGTTCTCTTTCATGGTCCTGATCACATGTTATGTCTTTCATGAACTTTTACAGAAGTCCATTTTGGATCAATTTTTCTATTTTTTCTTAGAGATAATGCAATCTTTAGTATTATGACCAGTGACTCGGTAACGTGGGCAAGTGCCACAAGATGGTGTGGTCTGCTCATCGCATATTGAGCTCTAAAACACGTGATAAGCATCACGAATGAATCAATGGAGTTTCTCAATAATCAAGTATACCAATGGAGCGTTGCACCTTTCAACATTATAGGGAACACTCGACACATGATTGCATTGTCATTCATGGACAGATTAATTCATTTGTGTGATGAATGTGTTGACATGTTATTCTGGGTCCGAGAGTCTATCGTAATGATGGATGGTCAACATCTTCCATCCAGGTGGGAGTTAAGCCTCCATAATCTTGTCAGTGAAAGGATGAAGCTAAGTGTCAATATTTGTTGCTCTTTGGACTGGTTGTGTGACAAAGGGGTTCCTTCACATCACATTGCATCAGTCACGTCTTAGTGGGACTTGAACCCATTACCTTTTGCACAATGGCGTACGATTGAACCATTATGTCATTTGCTTGCTCAATCAATATTCTAAATAATATTTCTTATTTATTATTCAACTACGAGTTATTGACTTTTTTATCTAATAATAAAAATTTATAAAGTAAAAAAAAATTGATGAGTAATTAAAAAATCAAATTACATATATTAATTTATTTACATAAATTATTTTGTAATCTTTACTTTTAATTTTATCTTTATATAAATATAAAAGGAAGTAAGTGAGGGTAGTTGTGGAAATATTTTTTTGCAGTAATGAGATGAAAAAAAGCTTTAATTGGTGAAAAAAAAGAACATTTACTCAATCAAACATTTTTAACTCAATTAATTTCTATTGATTTTATAACACTCTAACTCAATCAAATGATGCAAATGTTATAACTCAATTGAAAGGAAAATAAAATATATAGCATAAAAAAACGTGTATCTAATCAAATTTGTATCATAAAAATGTTTTGATCGTTATACCTTTCAATCACCAGAATTAATGTATATGGTTTTTTTATATATAACTTCTACTTATCATTATAAATAAATAAACAATTCATGGAACCCATTGTGATTTTGTTTTTATTTCTTTCATCTAGTCGATTTCCAAACTTGTTGAGATATAATGACAAGTGTATAGGAAAGATAATGGGTAGGGTTTGTTGGGTCCTATAATACTTGTTCCGATACTCGTGTATAAAAATAATACTCATATTCAGTCTCATACCTGCATGGGTAATCATTTTAATTTTCATCCTTATACCCACTGGGTACCTATATACTTATACCTGCATACACAATCTACACTTTACTTATGTAAGGTTAATAATAGTAAATCAATAAAAAAATTAATTAAAACAATTACTAGAATTATAGTAAAAATTCATTCTTAAATAATTCAAACATAACATTAAAAACATACACTCATAATGTTAAAAACAAACAAACAAAACATTGATTCGTTCGAACTCAAATCATAAATAAATAAAATTACAAAAATAATCATTTAACATAGTGATGGTTAAAGTTAATATTCTCATCGCTTAACAAAAACTCTAATTAAAGATTTAGTATTTTTCACTCTCAGATAGTTATATTGTTAAAGATTAGAGATTTAGTGTATTAGTCTTAAAAAATATAATTATTTTTCACAATAAATTATATGTATATATAAATAATATTATGATATGTGCAGGATATGGTGGGTTGGATACGTACTATAGTAAATTGGTAGGTATAAACCTGCCAAATACCTTTTTTACTTTAAGCTATTACTACCTTAGCGCTTGACACTTTTTCACCTAAACATACTTAGTGAGAGAGAAAAGAAAGAAGTGTAAAATAGGAAGAGAAAAAAATAATTACTTAATGAGGTGTTTAGAGTTGAGAAATGTTTACCCATAACTGATCTACCATTTTCTTTTGGAGAAATTACTAATTTAGTTAACGAGGGGTATTATTGTATGGCGTTAGCATCTTGAAACAATGAGAATGTGACTTAAGACACAAACGTGATTTACAGCTAGCTAGGTCCACCAAATTAACTTTGTGGCTCTTTGTTTATCCACTTATTATATTGAAAACCTGAGCATAGAAATACTAAAAAACAACAGAAGAAATGGGCGATTGCAAAAAGAATTCCACATTTCCAAGGATTCATATGCATGTAGCGGAGCAATAATGAATGAATTTAATTTGGATTTCCCCAAGAAATTTTGGAAGCTGAAAAGGTTATATGTGAATGTAACCAACACTAAGGGGCTTCCTATATAAGCCTAGGTAGTGAGGACCCTTTTCATCAACTTCCAAGTATCTGTGATTTTTCTTCACCGTAGTGGTATTTTTAGCGAAGCAACTAGTTGCCATCACCACCTTTAGGTTAAGATGGGTTGGATCCCTTTCTTAATCATTGTTGTTTCATTTTTGCAATTTACCATTCAAGTTTTTACCCATTGGGGTTGAATATGCTTTTGATCGAGAGGATCCGCAGTAGCATTCGGGTGTTTGTGATATATGGTTCTCCGGTCATATATAGTGATTAGTACTATGAAGGTTGCAACAAAGTCCTTTTTGATGTTGTCTAGGAATGGACTTTGCTTATATGAAGATTTGTCAATAAAATATGGATCCTCTCTTATTATGTTGTCGTTCCTATTATCAGTTATGTAGTTGAAATTAAAGCAATGAAAGCATGAGGTTATGTTATTTATCTGTTTGTCTTTTGTTCTTTGATGTTTCAACTACTTCTCCTTGTTTACATATTTTCTCGGTTAACACTAATTTGTTCTTTAATTGTTCAAATCAGATCGATATTAAATATGCTGTAGTTTTATTTTTTTGATGAGAAACATGTTATAGTTCTTAAATATGTGTTCTTTATACATCGTACTCTACTCTTGTAGGTAGTGGTGTGGAATATTTTGTTTTCAAACAGAGTTTGTGTAGTTGTGGTTGTTAATTTTACTTCAGGTCATGTTAAGCGTAGACAATTTGGCAATTCAGCGTAGGTACTTGTGGTAACTGCAAAAACTCCATGATCGCATTATATATTGAATGACTTCTAATTGCTTTCTTTGGTTGAGTACTTTTATTTGAACCACTCGGTAAATGGTATAACTTGCAAAGACTAAAATATACACAATTGAAATGCATCCGTAGAATAGAGTGGAATGTGTTTTTGTAAAATAAGAAATTGGGTTAAACTGGTTGGTTTGAAAAATTAAGTAAATGATTGAATTTGTACACAGCCAGTGTTAAATTTTTAGGTACTGCATATTATTGTTGCTAGCTAAGATGTTAACATAACGATGGTCTTTAATAGTTTTGATGCCTTTGCACCTCAATCCTTTTTTATATAAATAAAAATATAATATGTAGAATATATTAAAACAATTTCATCAAAATACAGGAAATATTAAAACTAGAGATTACGAACTCTAGCATCTGTTAATTACTAAGTTACAGTTATTTATTTGGATATACTTTTTGTTATAAGAATCAGATTTATTAATTTGAAAGCTTTTTGCATCGTTAGGTACGTAAGTTAGGTACCAATATGAAATTATGTGACACACGGTCTAATTATGACATATATGGAAACACTGTTTGACTTTGACATTATATAGACATAAACACAAGACAAAATAGTTAGGAGTTTTTTTTGCATAACAATATAAACATATGATTTCTTTAATTGACTCCAGATAAAAAATAGGATTAAGCGTCTTTTATTACCGATAAAATTTAGATAAAGGAAATGCTAAAATGCACCCAAGCTATTTCTTAATATCCACACAAAGGTTGTTTTCTATCAAAACTGTGCAAATATGAATTCGTGCGTTTCGTGCAGGTTGTGTTTCGTGCAAAATAACATTGTTAGACAATTGTATTATTTTGAATATATTATTATTAAAGTAATTATTATCATATTTAATGTATTATCTTTTCTCTCTCACGTCTTTTATGTTTAAAGTTAAAATTTTATTGCGTGATACTTATAACATGTCATATATCTTCCTTTTATCACACTTGTTTTTTATTTTATTAATACAACTTATAAGTATAATATATTAATACTTCATTTTTTCCAATATTTTCATTATAATTGTTAATTAAAAATTATAAAGAAATAATATAATTGTTAATTGAAATTATAAAAATTAAAATTTCAAAATTTTAAACGAACTTTAAAGTTAATAAATAATAAATATATTAAAATATTAATAATTATTTTTTAATTAATTAAAAAATCTATACTCTATATTCACTTTCGATACACCGTTTTTATTTATTTAAACTTTAGAGAAATTAATTTTTATTTATTTAATATGATTGAATTATGTAAAAATAAAAAGAGTCTTTCCATTTTAATCAATTTAGTTGTTAGATATGAATTTAGTTTCAATTACTAAAAAATTGATTTCTATTTCAATAAAATATACTCTTATATTACAAATTTAAAGTAATAAAGACAATAGGATATGGGTTTGTGATAATCTAAATGTTTTAATTTAATTTTTATAATTTTATTTATTATTTATAATTATCAATTATACTCTTTATCTATAAGTTTTAATTAAATTATAATAAAAGTATTGGAAAAAAATTAGAAGTATTATATTTATAAGTTCCGGAATAAACATGAAATTTCATCAAGATATTATGTTATATTAAATAGACTAAGAATATTTTTAATTTTTTTAAAGGTTTTATTAGTTTTTCCAATTTATTAAGAATATTTTCAATCAATTGTGGGAGCAAGAGATAAAAAATAAAGGGAGACCAAAACAAGACATCAAAGAAAGTGAAGAGTATTTTTACGTAATTAATATAAAAAATTAATTATTTAAACAAATAATATAATAAAAAATTATTAACACAGATGATACAATTATTTTTCATGTTGAGAAATCAATTCTTTGGAACCCATAGAGTTCTAAACTAAGGTTCTTTTTTAAACAATGCATTATAAAATCTTTAGGGAACCAATTTCATAACATGTGTTTTCTTTTTCAAAGTAAAATTAACATGATTTTTACTTAATTAATATAAAAAATTAATTATTTACACAAATAATACAATAAAAAATTATTAACACAGATTATAAAATTATTTTTCATGTTGAGAAATTAATTATTGGGAACCGATAGAGTTTTAAACTAAGGTTCTTTTTTAAACAATGCATTATAAAATCTTTAGGGAACCAATTTCATGTGTTTTCTTTTTCAAAGTAAAATTAACGTGATTTTTTTATTTCTCTTAACTTTTTATTTGTTTTTTTTAAAAGTTAACTTGTTTTTTCGTGTTTTAATTTTTTATTTTACTAATTTAAATATATTATTTTATAAAAAATATAATTTATCTAGAATAGTATTTAAAAAAAAATTAATTCATTAATGAAACTCAACATAACTAAAAAAAGTATTGTATGGACTATCATATGATTTATATTGTATTTAAATTTATTTAAATATATTCCTTGTTATGATTTATAACTATAAAATGTTTTTGCTTAACTAATCTTTCAGAAAAAAAGCTCAATATAAATATCTAAATACTCATAAAATATGATGATGTATATTAAAATTATTGCTTATATGGACTATGGATATGCATTTTTCGGAAAAATACAAATTTAAAAAAAATGCAGTATAATATCTTACGGATTAAAAAGCATCCTTATAAAGAAATAAACACGGTCAATGAAATAAAAAGAACCATTTTAAATTTTCTTACATCATATTTTTATTAATTTTCTTACTTATTAAATATTTTTTTAAGAAAAATGCATATATTTTTAAGTGATCTAATTCTTTTTTATAAAAGATTAAGAGAATACTACTATTAGATTACCAGAAGCAAAATACAATTAGAATAATGTAGGCCTTATAATTCATGCTTGACTTCCAGTACAACTAACTCTATTGGATCTTAGGAATTTTTGTGAAAAGTCATCAAATCTAGAAATTGACAAACAAGGACATAGAGACATTACTGAATTAAACAAATTAAATAAATAAAATATGTTCAATTTTAATAGTATACATTGATGATTGATGTAAAACTATAAGTACTTAAATATAATAAAGCTTATGTAAACATCATAATCCTTTGTGACTAATGCGATTAAAGTATATAATCTTTTAAAAAAGTAACAACAAAATTCCAATGATCAACTGAAAGTTTATTCTAAAAAAGTAACAAGTAGTTTGTGCAATGACTACACAAATTCATCACACATCAAATCAATGATTTCATTAGGTGTTCTTGGTTTCCTTGGTATGGACATTAGGACAAGGATTTCATCTAGAGAATGCCCAAAAGTTACATTTAACTAAATCGGATCTTTGGTACTAAATTATGAATAGACGAAAAACATTTTTCTAACATCATCATCGTGTTTGTGTTCCATACAATTGTATTCAACACAACCATCACCTACGTAGATTGGTTGACAGTAAAATGATTTATTAAAATTTTGTAACCTCCGTTGGCATCAAAACTTATTTTCCTTAAGGTGGCAAGCAACATGTCTTCACTTATTATGATGACTTTTGGATTAGCAGTGTATTTAAACACCATCCCTTCATATTATGGAATCATGTCACCATTGCAATACACTACACTGGATACACTCCGTATTTTAAGCAATACGATGAACATCAAACAAAGGTGTTGAGTTGTATCTAACCCCTATTGCTATATATATTAGGTGATCAAGTGTTCTCCCGTGACTCATACCAACGACTGAGATCATATCGACAATATAAACAATTTAGATTGAGTCTGAGTCTTATTTAATTACGTTTGGTTTGTGCAATTCGAAAAAAAATAGTTTTCAATAAAATTGTCTCGTAGAAAGCATTGTCCAGTCATATTGTCTCGAAACAAGTAATGTGAGATCAAATGGTATGGGAAAAAGCAATATTGGGTTAAATCGTCTCGAAAAAATTAATGCTCAGTCAATTCATATGAGAAAAATGCAGTGCTCATTGTTTTAAATGCATTATTCAGTATTCTTCATTCAATTAACAAGGGAAAACTGACAATCATCATAATAAGACATAATTAACAAGGTCCATTAATGTCATTTGTGTCCACTAGTTCCACATCTGAGAGATTTCCTATTTCTTGTCGGCTGTCGATGTACTCGTCCATGCTCTTGTGGTTGAAGTTGTTCATCAGAAACAACAGGTTGCTCTTCCTTGATGAAGTGATTAGTGGATGAAGGTATAAGCATACTTTGCATGTACGTATTAGCAGACTCCAGTGTTCGAAGATCTTTACCAATAAGGTTGCTCATAAATTCTTCTCCACTAGCACTTAATACATGTGGATTGTACCTATAATCTTCTTGATGGTGATGAGGTTGTTTCGTGAATTCAAATGATTGAGGATGTGGTTGTAGTCTTTCATCATGCATGCTGGCAATGACTGGTGGGCTTTGTTGTGGAGGATGTGGTTCAGTTTCCATGTTTGGAGTTAAGCGAGATGTATATTAAAATTATTACTTATATGGACTATGGATATGCATTTTTTTGGAAAAATACAAATTTTAAAAAAATGCAGTATAATATCTTACCTATTAAAAAGCATCCTTATAAAAAGATAAACACGGTCAATGAAATAAAAAGAACCATTTTAAATTTTCTTACATCATATTTTTTTTAAATTTTCTTACTTGTTAAATATTTTTTTTAAGAAAAATACATATATTTTTAAGTGATCTAATTCTTTTTTTTTATAAAAGATTAAGAGAATACTACTATTAGATTACCAGAAGCAAAATACGATTAGAATAATGTAGGCCTTATAATTCATGCTTGACTTCCAGCACAACTCACTCTATTGATCTTAGGAATTTTTGAGAAAAGTCACCAAATCTAGAAATTGACAAAGAAGGAATAATATAATTGTTAATTGACAAACAAGGAATAATTATTTTTTAATTAATTAAAAAATCTATATTCTATATTCACTTTCGATACACTGTTTTTTTTTATTTTAACTGTAGAGAAATTAATTTTAATTTATTTAATATGATTGAAATATAAAAAAGAGTCTTTCCATTTTAATCAATATTTAGTTGTTAGATATGAACTTAGTTTCAATTACTAAAAAATTGGTTTCTATTTCACTAAAATATACTCTTACATTACAAATTTTAAGTAATAAAGACAATAGGACATTGGTTTGTGATAATCTAATTATTATAATTTAATTTTTATAATTTTATTTATTATTTATAATTATCAATTATAATTTAATTTTTCTATTTCAATAAAATATACTCTTGCACTTGATTTTTATTGACTTGGAGAAAGCGTATGATAGAGTGCCTAGAGAGATTTTGTGGAAAGCTCTAGAGATGAAAGGGGTTAGGGTTGCATATATTCGAGCTATCCAAGATATGTATGATAGGGTATCGACTAGTGTTAGGACACAGGGTGGAGAGTCAGACGATTTTCCCATCACAATTGGTTTGCATCAAGGGTCAACCCTTAGCCCCTACCTTTTTACCTTAATTCTGGATGTCCTCACGGAACAAATCCAAGAGATAGCGCCGAGATGCATGCTTTTTGCAGATGACATAGTCCTCCTTGGAGAGTCGAGGGAGGAGTTGAATGAGAGGTTGGAAACTTGGAGACGAGCTCTAGAAACACATGGCTTTCGCCTAAGCAGAAGCAAATCGGAGTATATGGAATGTAAGTTCAACAAAAGTAGGAGGGTATCTAACTCAGAGGTGAAAATAGGAGACCATATTATCCCTCAAGTCACACGGTTTAAATATCTTGGGTCTGTAATACAGGATGATGGAGAAATTGAAGGGGATGTGAATCATCGCATTCAAGCAGGATGGATGAAATGGAGAAAAGCATCGGGGGTGTTATGTGATGCAAAGGTACCGATCAAGCTAAAGGGAAAGTTTTATCGGACTGCGGTAAGACCGGCGATTTTGTACGGAACAGAATGTTGGGCGGTCAAGAGCCAACATGAGACTAAAGTAGGTGTAGCGGAGATGAGGATGTTGCGGTGGATGTGTGGTAAGACTCGACAGGATAAAATTAGAAACGGAGCTATTAGAGAGAGGGTTGGAGTAGCGCCTATTGTAGAGAAGATGGTGGAAAATAGACTTAGGTGGTTTGGGCATGTAGAGAGAAGACCGGTAGACTCTGTAGTGAGGAGAGTAGACCAGATGGAGAGAAGGCAAACAATTCGAGGCAGAGGAAGACCCAAAAAGACTATAAGAGAGGTTATCAAGAAGGATCTCGAACTTAATGATTTGGATAGAAGTATGGTACTTGATAAAACATTATGGCGGAAGTTGATCCATGTAGCCGACCCCACCTAGTGGGATAAGGCGTTGTTGTTGTTGTTGTTGTATACTCTTTATCTATATGTTTTAATTAAATTATAATAAAAGTATTGAAAAAAATAGAAGTATTATATTTATAAGTTCCGGAAAGTAACAATGGTGTTATAAAGGAAGGTATATGACATGTATAAAAATTTAGTTTTTTTTTTAATTTTACACGTAAATGACATGAGAAAGAGAAAATGATGCATCAAATGTGATAATAAATGTATTAACGATGAAATTTAAAATAAAATAATTGTCTAAACTTTATTGGTATTGAAAATTGGATTGTTTAATTTAATCCTATTTTTTATTTGGGGCCTATCAAACAAATATTCCATAAAAAAACATGAAATTCCATTAAGATGTTATATTTTATTATAATAAAGAGACTAAGAATATTTTTTTAAAGGTTTTATTAGTTTTTTAAATTTATTAAGAATATTTTCAATCAATTGTAGGAGCAAGAGATAAAAAATAAAGGGAGAACAAAACAAGAGATAAAAGAAAGTGAAGAGTTTTTTTTTTTATGTAATTAATACAAAAAAAATTAATTATTTACATAAATAATACAATAAAAATTATATAAATAAATGATACAAATTATTGTTCATGTTGAGAAATCAATTCTTGGGGAACCGATAAAGTTCTAAGCTAATTTTTTTTTAACAATGCCTTATGAAATCAGTTACTAGGGAACCAATTTCATAACATGTAGTTTTTTTTTAAAAATAAAATTAACATGATTTATTTTATTTATTTTAATTTTTATTTGTTTTTTAAATTGTTTTCTACTTTTACTTACAATTTTTTTAAAAAAATTAAATTGTTTTTATGTTTTAATTTTTTATTTTAGTAA
This sequence comes from Glycine max, assembly GCF_000004515.6. Lineage (NCBI taxonomy): Eukaryota > Viridiplantae > Streptophyta > Magnoliopsida > Fabales > Fabaceae > Glycine > Glycine max. The sequence continues at coordinate 27,769,554 of NC_038243.2, forward strand.
TTTATATATATTAATTTATAAAAAATATAATTTATCTAGAATAGTATTTTTAAAAAACAATTAATTCATAAATGAAACTCAACATAGCTAAAAAAATATTGTATGGACTATCATATGATTTATATTGCATTTAAATTTATTTAAATATATTCCTTGTTATGATTTATAACTATAATATATTTTTGTTTAACTAATGTTTAAGAAAAAAAACTCAATATAAATATCTAAATACTCATAAAATATGATGATGTATATTAAAATTATTACTTATATGAACTATCGATATGCATTTTCGGAAAAATACAAATTTAAAAAATGTAGCAAAATATCTTAGCTATTAAAAAGCATCCTCTTAAAGAAATAAGCACGGTCAATGAAATAAAAAAGAAACATTTTAAATTTTCTTACATCAATGATTTCATCATGTGTTCATGGTTTCCTTGGTATGTGCAGCAGGACAAGGATTTCATTTGGAGAATGTCTAAAAGTTACATTCAACTAAATTACACCTTTGGTACTAAATTATAAATAGATGAAAAAAAAATTTCTCACATCATCGTCGTGTTTGAGCTCTATATAGTTGTATTCAACACAACCATCACCTACGTAGATTGATTGATGGTAAAAACATTTATTAAAATTTTGTAACCTTTGTTGGTGTCAGCAATTATTTTCCTTAAGGTAGCAAGCGACATGTCCTCACTTATTATGATGACTTTTGGATTAGTATGGCATTCAAACATTATCCCTTCATATTATGAAATTATGTCAGCATTGCAATACTAGAGTGGATACACTCTCCATGTTTTAAGCAATACGGTGAATATCAAACAAAGGTGTTGAGTTGTATCTAACCCCTATTGTTATATATATTAGGTGATCAAGTGTTCTCCCGTGACTCATACCAACGACTGAGATCATATCAATAATATAAACAATTTAGATTGAGTCTGAGTCTTATTTAATTATGTTTGATTTGTGCAATTAAAAAAATAATTTTCAATAAAATTATCTCATAGGAAGCATTGTCCAGTCACATTGTCTCAAAACAAGCAATATGAGATCAAATGGTATGGGAAAAAGCAATGTTGGGTTAAATCGTCTTGAAAAAATCAATGCTTAGTCAATTCATATCAGAAAAATGCAATGCTCATTGTTTTAAATTCATTATTCAGTGTTCATTCAATTAAGAAGGGAAAACTAACAATCATCATAATAGGAAACAAGGTCCATTAATGTAATTTGTGTCCACCAGTTCCACATCTGGGAGATTGTCTATTTCTTATTGGCTATCGATGTACTCGTCCATGCTCTTGTGGTTGAAGCTGTTCATCAGAAACAACAGGTTGCTCTTCCTAGACAAAGTGATTGGTGGATGAAGGTATATGCCTACTTTGCATGTATGTATAAGTAGACTCTAGTGTTCAAAGATCTTTACCAATAAGGTTGTTCATAAAGTCTTCTCCGCTAGCACTTAATACCTATGGATTGTACCCATAATCTTCTTGATGATGATGAGGTTATGGCGTGAATTCAAATAATTGAGGATGTGGTTGTAGTCTTTCATCATGCATGCTGGCAGCAACTGGTGGTCTTTGTTGAGGAGGATGTGGTTCAGTTTCCATGTCTGGAGTTGAGCGAGATGTGGCGGCAATGTTTGGATGAGTTGAAAACTGTGTTAGACAAATTTTTGAATTTGCTTGGTACCAATTCATGTAGTGACTCATATGTTCAATATTTCCTAGAATTGGTTGGTTGATTAACACATTTGTGTCTTTCCTTCTAAATTGCAATCCATTATTGATGCTCCTCTGCCCAATTTGTGTCCCTATGTCCTCTTATGTCAGTATGATGGGTTTTGTCAAGATTGGACCATGATCCTATCAATTTGTTGCCATACTACCATTGGAAAACATATTAAAGTGACATAACGAGTCCATATTTTGAAATCCTTGTATAGATGTTTTGGCAGAAATAACTTATACCCTCTGCAAGGCATCCAATGGAATTGAAAAATAACTTGTGTTAGTAATTTTAAAAACAATGTAATTATCATTTGAATAAATAAAATAAAAACCAAATGGTTCAACCTTCTCGTTACGCATGTTGTCGAATCTTGACCTGTAGCCTATAGCATCACTGCGTGGGATTCAAGAAAATCGTAGTCTTCTATCACTCCATCTAGTGAAATGTAATATGTTAGTGTCAAATACATTACCAAAAATGGACTTTGTTTGAGTGAGAATTTTGTGATTACCTAGGTGTACGTGGATATAACGGCTAGTGCTCGACCCTTGGTTGAATGAATGGCATGTGATACCATGCCCAAGACTGTAACAACATTGTACATCCTCCCATTTTTTTGGATGTGGGATAAATTGTTCTACACATTTCTCGGTACAAATGTGCTAAACATGCCAAACCCCAACTATATTAGCTAGCCTAATGAAGATATGCTAACAGAGGTAAATACATCAAGTGAACTCTATTCCCTGACTTATCTAGCATCAACACCCCACTAAAGTGTCATAGACTTTAATCTGCCTGAGCTTTGCAACATCTTAAAACCCAGTTTGAATCAACAAAGATTCAATTCTGGGATCTAAACAAGGCATAGCTTGAGCATATGACTGGATTACATCATCAGTTATCTACAAAAATCAAAATAATAACAACACTAATATTTGTAAATCATAACATAATTAATGTTCAATTAAACAATTTATTACATACTTCTCCAAATCTAATGTGTTTTTTCCAAAGAAGAGGAGCACTTGTAGAATCCATGGCTTAGGTTTGGTAGTAACATTAAGAAGAAGTTAAAATGGATATATGAGAACTGAAGAAAGTGAGTTTATGAGTTAGTGTATATGTGTAAATCATGAAGATTTTGATGATATCAAGAAGAATTTGCTTGAGAAAGAGGGAGATGTAAATCATGCAAGCTTTGATGGTGTCGAGAAGAAATAACATGTTTGTCATCATCAAAAAGGGGGAGAATGTGAATGTATGTATACATGATTTTGATGATGTCAAAGAAGAATCTAACAAGGCTACTTCAAATGATAAGCATTTGCTTCAAGAATAATTCAAGATTGCTTCAACAAACAAATCCTTGTTTCAAGATTCACTAAAGACCAAGCCTTGCCTTAAAACAAAGTGCTTTCAAGACATGCAAGGCTCTGGTAATCGATTACCAGGAAGTGTAATCGATTACCCGAAGACAGGGTTGAGAAATAGCTGTTGAAAAAGGTTTTGAATTTGAATTTTCAACATGTAATCGATTACCATATGTCTGTAATCGATTACCAGCAACGAAACTTTGGAAATTCAAATTCAAAAGTCATAACCCTTCAAATTATAACTGTGTAATCGATTACACAAACATTGTAATCGATTACCAGTGGAAAGTTTTCAGAAAATCTGCCAACAATCACATCTTTTCATTAGATTTGTGAATGGTCATCAAAGGCCTATAAATAGGTGACTTGGGCACGAATTTTAGACATAGAGTTTTGCTTGACAAAACTGTCTTATCCTCTCAAAAGACAATGAGAGAGATTCCAAAAGAACTTCATTGTCAAATGCTCTCTCCAAAGAAATCCTTGGCCAAACACTTGCAAAATCTATAAGGATTCCTACATGATCTTTATTGTAATATTCTTCTCTTGAAGAGAGAATTCTTCTTCCATTCTTCTTATTCAATGAGATTGGTTAAGAGACTGTGAGTCTCTTGTTGTAAAGGATTCCTGAACACAAGGGATGGGTTGTCCCTGTGTGGTTCAGACTTTGTAATGGATTTTACAAAGATAGTGAAAATCTCAAGTGGGTTGCTTGAGTACTGGACGTAGGCACGGGTTGTGGCCGAACCAGTATAAAACTGTGTTTGCATTCTCTCTTCCCTTATCTTGTTTATGTTATTGCAATCAATTTTTCCTTGCATGTTTATAGAACATTATTAAATTGATTGTTGTTGCTTCTTCTGCATTCTAAGCCTATCCCTCTTAAGATTATTGAGGCCACAAGGTCCAACAAGTGGTATCAGAGCGGGATTCTTGTATAAAGTTTAAAAACTTCAAGAATAGATATGGCCTCAACCAAATTTCCATTTTCTGAGGAAAATTCTATCAATAGGCTCTTATGTTCAATGGTGAGGGTTATCATTATTGGAAAACCCGAATGCAGATCTTTAGTGAAGCCATAGATCTAAAGATATGGGAAGCCATTGAATTTGATTCATTCATTCCTACAATGGTTGAGAGAAATGCAACTACATAAAAAAAAAAAACTAGAGAAGAAAGAAGATGATGATGAAAGAAGAAAGAAGAAGGTTCCTCTTTAGCCCCAAAATGCTGAGTGCGATCAACTTAGGCACATGAGATTCAATTGTCCTGTGTTTAAAAGAAGAATGGAAAAATCCGACAAGATGAATTTCAAAGAGAAGAAAGAAAAGAAAGGATATATCACTTGGGAAGATAATGTCATAAATTATTCAAGTGATTCAAAGAAGAAAATCATAAGTCTGGGTATCATGATGAAAGACTATGAAAATGGAGAAGAGCAAACTCGATACATTGATAGCAATTTCTCCAAACACATGGCATGCATCAAATTTTATTCATATTTCTCTCCAAGATAAATGAATATGTGATTTATGAAGACAACAAACGAAGGCCACATTTCTCCCCAAGAAAAGTGAATATGCGATTTATGGAGACAACAAACAAAGGCCACTTGATCAACAACCGCAACAAGTAATATCAAATGATACCAACAGGTCACTTGTCTTTGATTGATTAGTTTTGATGCTTGTTTTCTACTTGAGTTTAGACTGTCCTTGATGATTGTGATTGAATTTGATTGACTGTGTTTGATGATTGATTGATTGTATTTTTTATTGTGTGTTTGATTGTCTTTGATGTTTGTTCCTGATTGAGTTTTTGATTATTTTTAAAGAATCTATTAAACTTTTCAAATTAGTTTCATGTTTTAAGAAAACTATTTAAAATTTAGAAAAGGAAATTTTGAAATTGAAATTTGAAATTGAAAATTGAAATTTGAAAAGTTAAATTTGAAAATTGAAAATTAAAATTTGAAATTTGAAATTAAAATTTGGAAGTTGGAAGTTGGAAGTAGTTATTGGAAGTTGAAAGTTAAAAATGGAAGTTGAAAGTTGGAAGTGGAAGTTACTGGAAGTTGGAAGTTGGAAATGAAAGTTATTGGAAGTTGAAAGTTGAAAATGGAGGTTGGAAGTTGGAAGGGGAAGTTACTAAAAGTTGAAATTGGAAATTGGAATTTAAAATTTAAAATTTAAATTTTAAAATTTGAAATTTGAAATTTGAATTTTTTTTTAATAATAGAAATTATTGTGTATAGTTAGTTGATTGTTAATTTAATTAATTTGATTTGAAATATTTGATGATTGATTGTGTTTGATTGTGTTTGATTGATGTGTTATTGTACTTGTTTTTGCTTGATTAATATTGAATGATTGTTTTAATGCCTTTTGGTATCACTTGATTCTCATACATTGCAACAAGTGGTAACATCTTTCTCCTTTCTATTCATGATTTGTTTTTGATGTTGACAAAGGGGGAGAGAAAGATAAAAGATAAAATAGTAAGAAAAATTATCTATTGTTTTTATGAGACAACTTTTTATATATGAAAAATATGAAATCTTCAATTGTCTCATATAAGCAATCATTGTAAAACCAAGGGGGAGTAAACTATATGCAAATAGATATTTTCTTTGTTGTTGCTCCTAACCTACAGGTGGTTGTCATCATCAAAAAGGGGGAGAATGTAAATCATGAAGCTTTTGATGATATCAAGAAGAATTTGCTTGAGAAAGAGGGAGATGTAAATCATGCAAGCTTTGATGGTGTCGAGAAGAAATCACATGTTTGTCATCATCAAAAAGGGGGAGAATGTGAATGTATGTATACATGATTTTGATGATGTCAAAGAAGAATCTAACAAGGCTACTTCAAATGATAAGCATTTGCTTCAAGAATAATTCAAGATTGCTTCAACAAACAAAGCCTTGTTTCAAGATTCACTAAAGACCAAGCCTTGCCTTAAAACAAAGTGCTTTCAAGACATGCAAGGCTCTGGTAATCGATTACCAGGAAGTGTAATCGATTACCCGAAGCAGGGTTGAGAAATAGCTGTTGAAAAAGGTTTTGAATTTGAATTTTCAACATGTAATCGATTACCATATGTCTGTAATCGATTACCAGCAACGAAACTTTGGAAATTCAAATTCAAAAGTCATAACCCTTCAAATTATAACTGTGTAATCGATTACACAAACATTGTAATCGATTACCAGTGGAAAGTTTTCAGAAAATCTGCCAACAATCACATCTTTTCATTAGATTTGTGAATGGTCATCAAAGGCCTATAAATAGGTGACTTGGGCACGAATTTTAGACATAGAGTTTTGCTTGACAAAACTGTCTTATCCTCTCAAAAGACAATGAGAGAGATTCCAAAAGAACTTCATTGTCAAATGCTCTCTCAAAAGAAATCCTTGGCCAAACACTTGCAAAATCTATAAGGATTCCTACATGATCTTTATTGTAATATTCTTCTCTTGAAGAGAGAATTCTTCTTCCATTCTTCTTATTCAATGAGATTGGTTAAGAGACTGTGAGTCTCTTGTTGTAAAGGATTCCTGAACACAAGGGATGGGTTGTCCCTGTGTGGTTCAGACTTTGTAATGGATTTTACAAAGATAGTGGAAATCTCAAGTGGGTTGCTTGAGTACTGGACGTAGGCACGGGTTGTGGCCGAACCAGTATAAAACTGTGTTTGCATTCTCTCTTCCCTTATCTTGTTTATGTTATTGCAATCAATTTTGCCTTGCATGTTTATAGAATATTATTAAATTGATTGTTGTTGCTTCTTCTGCATTCTAAGCCTATCCCTCTTAAGATTATTGAGGCCACAAGGTCCAACAATATGATGACAATACATGCATTGTACTTATAGAATAATGTAATAGTAACACAATTCATTCATTGAGATCTTGGTAGTTGGTTTTGTCAATGGGATCTTGGTCGTTCAACATGCGTTGCTTCAATTGGTGATATCTAGGCTAGTCATTTTGGTGGTGGGATCTTGGTCGTTCAACGTGTGTTGCTTTAATCGGTGATATCTAGGATGTTTATTTTTTCAGTGGGATCTTGGCCGTTCTTTTTGAAGTGTATATGACAAGACATTAAACACTATAAGTATAGTCTTCACTGAGCCAATTTGATTCATCACATCAATCAAAAACCTTACTACTACCCTAAACCCTAAACCATGACTTCATCATCAGTCAATGCGATTGTGTATTACAACGGCACCATCACATCAACTAAACATGGTTCAACTTTTGAAAGAGGTTCACCAAAGATTGTTCAACTTGACAATAGAATGTCCCTTGATGCCTTGAAACAAGCTATTGTAAACAAGATTAGTCTACCAAATGGTAAAGTGGTCAAGGATACATTTTCGATTACCTATATCATTTTTAGCGATTGTTAGCAATACAATGGATGCATATTGTACGATGATGAGAATGTAATGACTATGTTTTCTATGTTCAACTTGACTATGTTTTCTACCTCACATGCCTTGAGTTATATATTACCATCGTAGACATACCCACACAAACATGTGCACATCCACCACCAGTTTTTGCAAGCTCTTTGAATATTGGAGGGTTTGGATGAATACCTTGATGAAGTAATGAACCTTGAATCGAGTTTTTCCCCTCCACCCCCAATTTATTTGATTGTTATTTTATTATTTAATGATTTGTTATCGTCATGTGTGTTTTTTATTGTTGTATTATTGAGTTGTCATCATGTGTGTTTTAATGCCAAAAGTTTGAAGTATGGATTGTTTATTTGAAGTTTTAGTAATTTTTTCTTGTTTTCGGCCACTTTGTTAAAGCATTTGAGGGTTGAATCGAGACCCAAAAGTTGTCTTAATGGATTAGTTGACATGAAAACTATGAGAATGACACATTATTTTAACCAAAATAGTAGATACACATAACAATCTAAGTGTCAAAAATTACTCTCATGGATTGAAATCTTGAAGTTTTAGTACTTTTTTCTTCTTTTTGGCCACTTTGTTAATGCGGTTGATGGCCGAATCGAGATCCGAAAGTTGTCTTAATGGCTTCATTGACATAAAAATTGGTTTGTCTTGTTTTTGGCCACTTTGTTAATACGTTTGAGGGCCGAATCAAGACCTAACAATTGTCTTAATGGCTTCATTGACATGAAAAATATAGGGATGAAACACTATTTTAACCAAAATAGTTGATACATATAACAGTTTAAGTGCCACAACTTGCCCTCATGGATTTAAATCTTGAAGTTTTAGTAATTTTTTTCTTGTTTTTGACTGCTCTGTTAATGTGTTTGATGACTGAATTCTAACCCAAAAGTTGTCTTAATGGCTTCATTGAAATGAAAACTATAGGAACGAAACATTATTTTAACAAAAATAGTTGATACACATAACACTCTAAGTGCAAAAAGTTGCTCTTATGGATTGAAATCTTGAAGTTTTAGTAATTTATTCTTTTTTCCCCCTCATTCTTGACCTCGGCCCATATGTTTGTCACACAAGCACTAACCTTAGTATATTAACTGATGCAATCCTACCTCCCAGGGGCATTGGATAGAAAACTCTAAGAAGATTGGGCCAAACATACAGGAGAAGACCCTAGGGTACTCATGAGCCTTAGGATAGATTTTGGACCCATGAGTTAAGTATGAGGTCACTTATCTTTATACATATTAGATTAGGATTTCATTTTATGGGGGCCTTATATTAGAAGTAGTTTTGTAATTTCATATGCATTAAGTGTACTATTTGATGTGTGTGTTGGGAGAGAAATTTAATTGAATTGGGAGAAGCCCAATCCAATTTAATTTCGGACCAGCTTAAGGGGGAGGTGAGCATGTGCTTGATATATCCCATTGTCACATCATGTAGTCACACTTTGTGCATGTCCTTCATGCTTTACACGCCTCATGACACCTAAGCACACTTAGTGGAGAATCTTGAATTTGATCTTGGATTAGTGGGTTGAACCATAGATGAAATTCACTAATCATAGTTAGTGAAATTTTGGCTCCAAATTTGACTCCACAAATTCAAATTCAAGTTAAATTTGAATAGAAATTCAATTTTCCCTCCAATTTTGTGTGACACTTAGGTTATAAATAGAAGCCTTGTGTGTGCATTTTGCAACTTTGATCATTGGAGAAATTAGATTTCAAAGTTCAGACCTTATTCTCCCTCTTCTCTCTTTCAAAATTTCGTTCACCTTTCTTCCTCTCCCCCAACTCATCTTCTCTTACCTTCAAGCTCTTATCCATGACTTCCTTTGGTGGTGAGCTTGTTCTTGACTCGTCTTCTCCTTGAAGCGGCATCTCCAATCACCTTTCCTCCTTCTCCATTCCGCTACCATTGATCTTCAAGAAACAAAGGACTTCATTGATGAAAAAGATCCAAGGCCTACAAGCTCTACATGGAGCTACATTATTAACTGAACCATGGACACTAGCCATAACCCTAACCATAGGTCAGAGACACTTTTGCTTTTTGTCTGTGTGTCAGACACACTTTTGCTTTACGACAGTGTGTGAGAGACAATTACACTTTTTCTTTATGACAATGCATCAAAGGCATTTTTGCCTTTTGTTAGTACGTTAGAGACACTTTTGTTTTTCGTTAGTGCGTCAGACCCACTTTTGCTTTACGCCAAGGAATCTAATGCTTCAAACCCTTAATCCTGACCCCAGACTCTATACCTGGACCAAAAAATGTAACCCTAAAATAATAAGTAAATCTTATTATTAAGAGGAGAGAGAACTTCTTTTCTCTAATCTTTCTTCTTTGAAATTATTTTTAATGATAAAAATTGTTATATGAATAAATTATTCAATATTCACACAATAGTCAACAACTTGCTAGCATTCACAACTTCTTTTCTTCTTTTTCTCTCACTCACAGGTTCACAACTTCATCCTTATCTATTGACATCATCAAAATCTAATGCTTCAAACCATAAACCTAACCCTAGGTCGTACGTGTCATACCCTAATTTCATCTGGAGACTATCATTTTCTAACATTTTGATTATTGCTAGCCAAATTGAGCTGCTTGACACCAGTTGCCGCACAATCCAAAAGGTTTTTCGACGTTTCGAAAAAGAATACGGAAAATACCCAAAAGGGAAAGGCAAAAGGGTCATTAGGAAGCTTTTTCTGACCCTTGGCTCGCCTAGGCTAGCCTCTGGCTCACCTGGGCCACCAAATAACTTCATGGTGAAGTAACCAGCTCACCTGGGCGAGTAAGGTTGCTTCAGGATGAAGTAACAGCTCGCCTGGGATAGCTGTCATGACTCCAAATGCTTTGTTTTGCTATAAATAAGCGTCGAGGGAGGTTCAGAGGTCCATAATTGAGAGAAATCATATAGAAGTGGAATAAAGAAGAGAAAAACAAGGCCGAGGCACTACCGAATTGCGACCATGATCAACTTCTACATTGTTCTTCGTTCTTCATCCTGTTAGTGTTTGTCTTTAAGGATTTGAACTTGATTTATGCACCCTTAGTGGTCTTCTTTCTTGTTTTGTGCATCTTCATCTCCTTCTCCCATCATCGGTATTCATTTTTCTTTTGTAAAGTAAGTTTTTAATCGATCATTAGTACCGCAAGTTATCTCTAAAAAAGGGTTGAAGGTTAATAAGCAAAACCAAAATAAATCCAACTCACAAACTTCTTCATTTCATCAAATATCACTTGAGTTCGTTTCAAGGTCCAACGCCTTAATAACTCTCTCCTCTTTTCAAAAATCAAAAGATCGTTTCAAGGTCCAACGCCTTGACGATTCTCTCCACTTTTCGAAGTTTAAAACATTGTTTCAAGGTCCAACGCCTTAAATGGATTTTGTTCGCTATTAAAATCAATCTTTCAAAAAACATAAAATCAATGTAACACACTAAACTTTCAGACTAAAAAACTACGTAGGTCTGAATTCCTCATCACACCTGAGGATACATAGGAGCAAGGGCAAAACCTTTGTCGATCCCAAAAAAATAAGAAATATAAAAAGGGAAAATACACAATTTTGAAGTCACGTTTCGCACACTCGATTAAAGGCTGTCGTCCCTTGTGACGGGTGCGTGGGGTGCTAATACATTCCATATGCATAAACAACTCCCGAACCCCTTATTTTCAAAATTTGCAGATCCCCTTTTTGGTTTTTCTAACGTTTTCTTTAAATAAACGTTGGTGGCGACTCCGCTCGTTTTCTCCCTTGGAGACAAATGCTTTGGCCCATCTATGGTGGCCTTTTTGCACCCCCGTCGAAGGGTAGGTTGCGACAGTTGGTGACTCCACTGGGACTTGTTAGAGAGTTAGGCCATTTAGTCAGTGTGCAATGTTTTTTATCATGACTTCTTCTTTATTTCATGTCCCCTTTCTTCCTTTTATCTTTTGTTTTATCCATATTTGTATATAACCTTTGCTATGTTGTTGTGTTTGGTGTGTGTTTGTCTATCGATTACATTCATAGTTAGAAATATTTTTTCTACACACACATGGCACCTATACCTCACACACACATTGAGATATTAGGCCCTATACCCCGGTATATGTGAGCCATAAGGAGTGGAGGTCGATCTGTGGTCATGCTGGGTCTCCGACTCGCTTAATAATAGTGAAGCCTCATCTAGAGTTTTCCTCTTTTGGTGATGCATTGTCGCTGATAGTCCATATCGCCACAATGTATTACCTAAGAGGATGATATCTCTAGAAGCTAGTAAAGTTACATGAAACCACCCTTTGGAGTTGTCACTAGAAGGGGACTTTTGGATCCTTTCCATTAGATTCCTGAATTAGGGGCATATAGCAAACTCAATCTAGCTTGTTCCTTGATTACATCATGCATCTCTTCATGGCATCATGACGGACATATCATTCCTGCATTTATCACTTGCCATATCCATGCATTGCATTTTCTTAAGTCATTGCATTGTCATACGTCTTCATTTAACATACTTTTGTTCTGCCAACTGCATACATTCTATTTTCACAGTCCGCATGTTATGTTCACTCATGCATGATCCTTGCATTTTCCTCTGCAAAAACAAAACAAAACAAAACAAAAACAAGAACAAAAGAAAGTCATGAAAGTTTACACCACATTCTTATTTACATGTGTTGGGTACCATGATGATGGCTATAAACCAATCATGTTGGGATTATACACCCATTTATCTTTAAAAATGACTTAAAATCATGTGAACATGGTAACTAATGCATGGTTAACTAAGAAAATGATGGTTCTTAAAGCATCTCATGTCGATCTCATAATTACATGCATAACATAAGTATGCCCTAGTCATTCATCTCTATGATGTTGTCAAAGTATTGGCGATCAAATTTGTTATTCCTTGAGTTATGGGGTTGAACCAAGAACATGTTTTAAGGAAAGGTTCATCAAGTCAAGGTCAAGTATGGAAGTAACCAGCCTGCAAAAGTTGGGGCAAAAGATGGATCGAGTTACATCGCTTCTTTTTCTACTGCCAACACATGATCGAGCTAAATAATTTACAAAAAAATTAAGGACTGTTGACGTTCATGTTTTATTTCCAGTTTCACTTTGACAATATGTGATGAACCATGTTGTTTTAATGAAAATCTAAATTGATTTGACCCTATGTCCTGTGTAAAATTCGTAATACTTTAACAATGCATCATTTACATACATCCATATTTTTATCTCTTCAGATTGGTGGCATTGCTCATCGTATTCTTTCCTTGAAATCAAAACTGTAATCATTGTAATCAAAAGGAAAGAACACACTTTATGGTGCCCTTATCGAACGCGTGCCAAAACTAGAGTAATGAGTGAAATAAAGGAGGTGCAAGAACAGATGAAGGTCGACATGGAGGCCATGAAAGACCAAAAGGCCGCCATGATGGAGGCCATGTTGAGCATGAAGAAGATAATGGAGGTCAACACAACTGTAGTTGCCGCTACTAGCACCGTCGCTGAGGTGGATCCGATTCACCTGTCTGGCATAAATCAAATAAGTCGTCCAGTCCTTGACGTGGTAGGTCAGGGAGGAGAAGCATTGGAAAGTATAGGCGGTCCCCATGTTATGCAGAGCAAGAAATTTTTCCCACCATATGGTTTGCCTCCCAACTATGCATCACCCGATTTTGCACACGCTCCTGATGAGAATGTCAATAACTATACTCCCATACTCATTGAGAGATAACAACCCCAATTAGATCATGCATATGTCTCTCAACCCATGGTAGAGGCACATAAGGCACCCCGAGACAATAATCTAGTCGACTTTGAGCCTCACCTCGAATATGCCATTGAGGGGCAGGCATTTTGCAGCGTACCCTTACCAAACACTTTGGGGGGCCTTCATTACCACCCACAACCACAACCCTTGTCGAAAAATGGGGGTGTACACGAAAGATGAGAAATTGTTGATGCATTTCTTCCAGGAAAGTCTTACTAGGGCAGCAATCACTTGGTATATCAACCTGGAATCTTCTCGAATTCCTTCTTGGAAAGACTTAATGGCTGCCTTCTTAGGCAGTATCAATACAACTCTGACATGGCTCCAGATAGAATGCAATTGAAAAACATGTGCAAGAAGTAGCATGATTCATTCAAGGAATACGTCCAGAGGTGGAAGGACTTGGCAGCTCAAGTAGCGCCTCCAATGATGGAAAGGGAGATGATCACAATGATAGTAGACACGTTACTGGTCTTCTACTATGAGAAGGTGGTGAGTTACATGCCTTCAAGCTTTGTCGATTTAGTTTTTGCCGGCGAAAGGATCGAAGTGGGTCTGGAAATAGGAAAATTTGATTATCCTGCTTTAATGAATGGGAAGCCTGGGGAAAATGGAGAGAATGAGAAGGAGGGAAGAACCCATGTTGTGACTGTTGTTCCTTTATGGCCAAATTTCCCACCAGCTCAATAATATCAATACTCAGCCAATATCAATCCTTCTAATTACCCACCAACCTATTAACCAAGAACGCTTAATCATCCACAAAGGCCACCCCTAAATCAGCCACAAAACCCGCTTGCCGCACATCCAATACCAAACACCACCCTTAACACACACCAAAACACCAACCAGGGAAGGAATTTTCTAGCAAAAAAGCCTGTAGAATTCACCCCAATTTCGGTGTCGTATGCTAACTTACTTCCATATCTACTCAATAATGCAATGGTATCTATAAGCCGAGCAAAGACTCCTCAACCTCCATTTCTCAAACGATACAACCCCGATGTGACATGTGCTTATCATGGGGGAGTTCCGGGGCATTCCATTGAGCATTGTAGGACCCTAAAACATAAGGTGCAAAGTCTAATTGATGCAGGCTGGTTAAAATTTGAGGAGGAGAATCGCTCATGAACTCTGATGTTGTTAAGCAATACTATGCATATGCTTGGATAAATTTGATGTCTCTCAATTACATCTTTGCTTATTTAACTTTCACTAGAATATAAATGTAAGTCGATGGTTTGTTTGCCCAAGCGGCTTGCGCTCCTGAGTTGATCTCCAAGTCTGTTCAATCAAAAATTGCTCGTTGTACACATTTGGTAAGGGTGTCGTAAAACGATGAATAAAGTTAAAAAAATGTTTGATTAACTGTGTTTCAAATAAAAAAGTACAGACATTCATGTGACCTCGTTTTGTCATTCTTAAATGTCTTTTTGAGAGAAAGGTGAGTTGTCAAGAACAAGAGTCGTTTGACTTAATCTATCAATTGAAAATCCTTTAAACGTTTCTCGTCCTTGAAAATTCATTTTCGAGAATCTGCATAGTTTCTTTCATTTTTCCTTGCTACAAGGTCGTGACAAAAGGCAGCAATAAATACCTCAGAGCCTTACACTAGGGCAATGAGGGGCACCGTGCATGGGCCTCAAGTGAACCTAGAGGCAAATCAAAATTTCTTACCCGGTAGGTTGAAAACCCGAAAGGGCAGCCTAAGCAAAAATTAGGGTTGATATAAAATAAAAAGAACAATCAGGAGCGTGTTTATCAAAGGTTTTGTCCCAGAATCCAAACTACAAAAGGATCTAAGTCAATATTTGAAATGATACATGGCCATGTTTCAACATACCTAACACTAATTTATCCCTTGCTACCCCCTAAGCCAAAGCATATTTGTTTTCTAAAAAACAACAAAAGAAAACAGCAAAAGCAAAATAGAAACCTTGAGTAGAAACCATCGCTAAACCAACGGGGAGAGCAATGCAAACAACACATGCATGAAGTGGGGCAACAATGAAAAAAAAAGAAAAGAAAAATCTGCCAAAGGTGAGTGAAGAAAAAAAAGAGGGAGAAAGATCTTCAGATTCTACAAGAAAGGGACAAAAGTGCAACGGAAGATTAATGTATAAGACAAAAGGAGTAGAGCCCAACCCAAGAGTTGAAAGGAACCCAAAAGGTACAAGCAACACTCTCAAGGTTCTTACTCAATATAACCCTCAAACACTCTTTGAGCCTCTTTGATCTTTTATTTCGTAGCCCTCTTACCCCTAAGCACGTTACAAGCCTAATAAAGCCCATGTGGATCAAGGAATGACTAATTTAGCTTTTAAGTTTTGATTCTAGAATGGAACCCACTCACGCTTGTGATCATTGAAAAATATATGAAAAAAAGAGAGAGAATCCTTGGGTTTCGCAGTTGCACATTTGAGAAGAAAACTCATTCGACCAGGAGCTCGTGGAAAATTCCCAAAGATGATTGTGATAGTAAGGTACACCTAATGTTAGTCGCTCATGCAGACTCCTTAGGATTCCTTTTGAATCCAAGGATGGCCTTTGTTGTATAAATTCTTTCAATGTCAGCCCGTGTCATCAAGTTTCAGTGGGATCAACAGACCCATGGTATTACTCTATGACCTTAAATCAAGAAAGTTTCACTTGGTCATATACCAAGGTGTAAAAATTCATTGCCATCCTTCAATGGTGCATGCGATCGGTCCTAAAGCCTTATATTTCTCTTGCTGTGTAGAATAATCAAGGTTTTTAAAAGAAAGGGGAAAACCCTAAGATCAATATTTTGGTTGATTGATTAAATGTCAAACGGCTCCATTGCCATCACTCCAAAATTGTCAAGTGACTAAATCAAACAAAACATACAATATGAGGGAGTCCCCGAAGAGATTTGAAAAGATAGGATAAGGTCTCATGAGTTATCACGTCTTTCAGAAAAAGACACTCAATCTGTGTTTTCCACAGAAAGCAAAAAATAAGCAAAAAAACAAAAAAAATAAATCAAAATCACAAAAATAGGAAAGAATGTCATGAGCATTACACAATTTTCATGGTTCAAAACCATTTGCATTACTAGCATTTCAAGATGAAGGTTGCATGCATCTGCATCCCCAAAATCATGTTCATAAGTGCATAGAATCTCTGTATATACCAATTTCCCAAATCTAGTGTCCTATCTTTTGAGTTTAGGATGAGAGGATCTCTCAAAGAGTCAACCTCTTGCTTTCTCATAAGGTTGAGCCCCTTGGTACTAGTACCTATTGGCTTGTTTCATAGAACTCAAAGTCATCGTTTTTATCTTTCATAGGATTCAAAGTGCTCGCTGTTATCTTTCATAGAAGTCAAAGTCCTCACCTTTATCTTTCACAGGACTCAAAGTCCTCGCTTTTGTCTTTCATAGGACTCAAAGTCCTCTATCTTTATGCTTTCATAGGACTCAAAGTCCTCTGTCATTTACTTTTCAAAGAACTATCATAGTCTTTTGTCTTGCAGAGACTATCAATGTCATCCGCCTTTACTTTTCAAAGACTTTCAGAGTCTTTTGTCTTGCAGAGACAATCAAGGTCATCTGCTCCTTTACTTTTCAAAGACTATTGTAGTCTTTTGTCTTGCAGAGACAATCAAGGTCATCTGCTCCTTTACTTTTCAAAGACTTCAATATCTTTTGTCAAGACTATCACAGTCTCCTTTACTTTTCAAAGACTATCATAGTCTTTTGTCTTGCGGAGACTATCAATGTCATCCGCCTTTACTTTTCAAAGACTATAAGAGTTTTTTGTCTTGTAAAGACAATCAAGGTCATCTGCTCCTTTACTTTTCGAAGACTATCATAGTCTTTTGTCTTGCGGAGACAATCAAGGTCATCTGCTCCTTTACTTTTCAAAGACTATCATAGTCTTTTGTCTTGCAGAGACTATCAATGTCACCTGCCTTTACTTTTTAAAGACTTCAATGTCTTTTGTCAAGACAACAATGTCTACATTTACATTTCAAAAGACTTCAATGTCTTCAGTCATTTACGCTTTCAAAAGACAACAATGTCTTCATTTACATTTCAAATGACTTCAATGTCTTCAGTCATTTACACTTTCAAAGACGACAATGTCTTCATTTACATTTCAAAGACTTCAACGTCTTTTGTCTTTTATAGGACTCAATGTCCTTTTTTGTGTTTCATAGGACTCGACATCCTCTGTCTCTATGCTTTGAAAAAAAGAAGAAAAGAAGAACTTCAGATATCTTCCGCTCTATAGAACTTCAATGTCCTTATGTTTTCTCGGTTTCACTTCCTTGTTCGCCAGTTGCCTGACCGAATAGCAAGATCGCTTGAACGAAATTAGTGTCCTTATCTTTACTTCCCTTTTATTTCCAATAAAAAATAAGCAAAAAAGGGCAACTATCATACCCAAATTTCGTCCGGGGACTATCATTTGCTAAAATTTTGATTATTGCTAGCCGAATTGAGCTGCTAGACACCAATTGCCATGCAATTTGAAAGGTTTTTCGACGTTTCGGAAAAGAATACGGAAAATACCCAAAAAGGAGGGCAAAAGGGTCATTTGGAAGCTTTTTATGACCCCTGGCTTGTCCAAGCTAGCCCCTGGCTCGCCTGGGCCACTAAATAACTTCATGGTGAAGTAACCAGCTCGCTCGGGTGAGCAAGGTTGCTTCAAGATGAAGTAACAGCTCGCCTGGGCGAGTTGTCATGACAACAAATGTTTTTTTTTTGCAAGCGTGAAGAGGGGCTGAGAGGGAGGTTCTGAGGTCCAGAGGTCCAAAATTGAGAGAAATCAGAGAAAAGAGGAAGAAAAAAGAGAAAAACAAGGCTGAGGCGCTACCGAATTGCGACCGTGATCGACTTCTAGATCGTTCTTCGTTCGTTCTTCATTCTTCATCCGATTAGTGTTTGTCTTTAAGTATTTGAACTCTATTTATGGGCCCTTAGTGTGTTAGACAAGTGGCCTCAGATATCTTAAGAAGGGGGGTTGAATTAAGATATTCCAAACTACTTCCCCAATTAAAAATCTATTTCACTTTTTATTCAAGTTATGAATTCCCTTAATGACAATCTTCTTAAATATTGATTCAAATAAAAAAATTTGAATATGAATATAAAGCAATAATAAATAAAAGAGATTAAGGGAAGAAAAAGTGCAAACTCAGATTTATACTGGTTCGGCCACACCCCTGTGCCTACATCCAGTCCCCAAGCAACCCGCTTGAGAGTTCCACTATCTTGTAAATTCCTTTTACAAGTTCTAAACACACAAGGACAATCCTTCCCTTGTGTTTAGAATTCCTTTACAACAAGAGACCCACAGTCTCTTAATCCCTTAGAGAATGAGTAGAAGAAGAAGAATGAATCTCTCTAGAAAGAGATGGATTTTACAGATTGAGCACTCAAATAATTCCTTAATGAATTGCAATTGAATTGGCCAAGGAATTCTTAAGAGGATAAAATGATTTTTCTCTTTGAGAGGATAAACACTTATTGTTCTGAAAATCTCTAAGCGAATTCGTGTTTAAGTCACATATATATAGACCATTGGTGGTCAAGAATAAAGCCTTTGAAAAGTTGTGACTTAGAATTATTTTTCTGAAAATCCTGTCTGGTAATCGATTACAGGAATTGTGTAATCGATTACAGCTTTTAAAATTTGAATTAAAACGTTTATTAACTGCTGGTAATCGATTACCAAAATTGTGTAATCGATTACACAGTCTAAAATTTCGAATTCAAATTTCAGTAGCTGTTATAAAATATATTTGGCCACTGGTAATCGATTACATCCTCTGGTAATCGATTACTAGAGAGTAAAATCTTTGAAAAACACTTTTTAATTAAAATTTCTTGGCCAAACCTTTTGCTAATTCAATTCCTAATTTACTAGTGATCATCTTGAAGTTGTGACTTGTAATCTTGAAGTATTGTCTTGAATTTTAATCTTGAAAAGCCCATTTGCATCAATTGCATCATATCATCATGATCATCATCAAAACACCAAAGGCATTTGCATCTACATAGTGGTCCTCTTTCTTGTTTTGTTCATCTTCATCTCTTTCTCCCATCATCAGTAATTGCTTTTCTTTTGTAAAGTAAGTTTTTAACTGATCATTAGTATCGCAAGCTATCTCTAAAAAAGGGTTGACGGTTAATAAGCAAAACCAAAATAAAACCAACTCACAAACTTCTTCATTTCATCAAATATCACTTGAGGTCGTTTCAAGGTCCAACGCCTTAACGACTCTCTCCTTTTTTCAAAAATCAAAAGATTGTTTCAAGGTCCAATGCCTTGATGATTCTCTCCGTTTTTCAAAGTTTTAAACATCGTTTCAAGGTCCAATGCCTTAAACGATTTTTGTTTGCAATTAAAATCAATCTATTAAAAAACATAAAATGAATGTAACACATAAAACTTTTAGACTAAAGAACTATGTAGGTCTGAATTCCTCATCGCACTTAAGGATACATAGGAGGAAGGGCAAAACCCTTGTCAACCCCAAAAAAATAAGAAATATAAAAAGGGAAAATACATAATTTTGAAGTCATGTTTTGCACACTCGATTAAAGGTTATCGTCCCTTGTGACGGGTGCGTGGGGTGCTAATATCTTCCCCATGCGTAAACAACTCCCGAACCCCTTATTTTCAAAATCCACAAACCCCCTTTTTGGTTTTTCTAACGTTTTCCTCAAATAAACGTTGGTGGCAACTCCATTCATTTTTTCCCTTGGAGACAAACGCTTTGGCCCATCTATGGTGGCCTTTTCGCACCCCGCCGAAGGGTAGGTTGCGACAGTACACCCTTAACCCTGACCCTGAACCATATACATGTATCGAAAAACCTAATTGTAGTATAATAATTGAACCCTAAACCCTAATCCTAACCCTAGGTCATGGAATCTAATGTGTTACACCAATACGTTAGAGACACATTTGCTTTACGCAATACCTTAGAGACACTTTTGCTTTTTGCTAGTGTGACAGAGACACTTTTGCTTTATGCTAGGGAATCCAATGCTTAAAATCCTAACTTTAACCATAACCCTAGGTCGTAAACCCTTAACCCTAACCCATATATATAGAAGTCATATTCACCTTCATTTAACACATCCGCACAACACTTTCTTTCTCTATTACTTTTTTCCAACTTTGCAAACGCAAACCCTCTGTCATATTTCTTTTTCAATTCTTTCTCAATTACACAACATGTCCTCCTACAATGGTCAAACAATCAAAACAGATGAAGAATATACATTTCAATGCCCCCACCTAATGTTCTTTTCAAACAAAGCAAGCCTTGAAAATAAAAATCAACCAAAGGCTCTGACTTTAACCACTGGTCCAAGTATACAATATTTCATTTTGATACCCACAAGTAGTAGGGCTCGGAATGCTCATGTTTAAAATAATGAAACATGTTGTCGATGAAGATGTCAAAGGTATGGTTTCTGTTGTGCTCCAACATGAAACCCTCAACTGGTATCTCATGAACCTCAATATTGTTCTCAGTCCCAGTATGATGCAACCCAAGACACTTTTGCTTTCAACCACAACAAAATTTATTTGAACCAAACACATTTTCTATCACTCAACTTCTTTCCACACCATTTTCCACCAATTTGTTAGACTCACAAACATTTGATGTTACTGAGGATCAACCTCACCCATACTTGAGTACCCCTGTAGTAAAGTTTGCCCCTCATCAACCCAACCAAATGAGCCTGAGTTTACAACAGAGCTTGGCTTACCTAACAAAGAACTCAATCCCTTTAGTGAAGATGAAGACAAAGTTCTATGCAATCAATCCCAGGAAGATGATGTGGAAGAAGCTGAACCTATTTCATTAATAACAATTGTACCACCACACTTGAGTTTATAGCAGAGCTTGGTTAACACTAATTTGTTCTTAAATTGTTCAAATCACATCGATATTAAATATGTTGTATTTTATTTTTTGATGAGAAATGTGTTTCAAACAAAGTTTGTGTAGTTGTGTTTGTTAATTTTACTTCAAGTCATGTTATGTGACACCCTCTACCCCGACATATATATAAATAAACAAAATATATAAAAATATCGATAACCAAATTCACACGGGTAAAAGGTTCACATTCACTTCACTATTATCAATTAAAACTTATTAAAACATATTCGGCTCAAAATAAGGCCGTCAAAATTTACAAAAATATTTTGTTAAATCAGTGAGATAAAATAAAATAGACTAACATCATGCAATTAATATAAAAACTTATGTCCCACTGTCACATCCTATCAGAGCATTGTGTTCTGACGTCCTTCAACATAAGGTTCCTTAAAGTAATTCACCTAGTCATATGCTCCCCCGAACACACAGTTCAAGATCGTCACAGGATCCAAACACAAATAACACACAGGGAGTGAGTTATCACATTCCTAACTAATAGAGAAGCAAGACAACTAGATACAAATATCATATAAACAAAATAAAACTTACATAAATATAACTCACATAATTCCACCACCTTGTCATTCAAAATTCACCTTTCAATCTTCAATCATCAATCACATTACACAAGAATCACACACTCCGATCAAGACATAATAACACATCAATTTCATAATAAATAATTAGCAAGCGCATGAGACAGTTATACTAAGACTCAAGCCTATATGCAATGTGGTACCATGTCAGTGAAAAACCACCTTGGGCACTTAGGAGTACATAACAAGACACACCACACAATGGGTTTGTCAGGTCACTCTCACTAAGTAAGATCATAGGGAGACCAGTCAGGGTCATGATGTTTTGCGAGAATGCTCCAACCATATGGGATCAGCATAGGCTTAAAGGAGCACTCAAACCCGGTGACCCCCAAGGCCTACACTCCGAAGAGTCCGTCAAGGCCTCTCCCTCCTAATTCAGGTCCAACCCCTAAAATCATTTTAGCATACAGACTCTATCTATGAACTGTACAAAACACACGACTCCTCAATTGTTCTCAAAATAGTTTTAACTCGTCGCCCTTTAAGGGTCTTAGCATTAACTCATCACCCTTAAAGGGACTTAATATTAACTCGTCACCCTAAAAGGGACTTAACATTAACTCGTCGCCCTTAAAGAGACTTATATTCGTATGATTGTACAATTCATAGTTCATAAATCAATGCACACAACATCTCAATCACGTGCATACTCAGTTTATCACATACACTTGATCTCAATCACAATGGTATAATCTCAATAACAATACTATAATCTCAAAGTAACATGTTATTCCACAATTCATCACATATTTCATTCATAGACACTGCTCATGAATTATACAATACTCACGACCTCACACTCATGTTTTCAAACACGTTTAACACATTGCGATACAATTTCTCTTTAACACTGTGCATCAACACTTTTTTTTAATATCAACACTGGTCGGATTATTATATAATTCACAGCTCACAACGTAATCATTGACACATAAGTGTTAAACACACACTTATTTGCAACCAAATATTATTCCCATAATTTAACATCTCATAACTCATATACACATCACACAATAATCATATTTGCATGACACAAAACGTATATATATATATATATATATATATATATATATATATATATATATATATATATATATAGATATATATGTATATATGA
The DNA here is from genome assembly GCF_000004515.6 of Glycine max. NCBI lineage: Eukaryota > Viridiplantae > Streptophyta > Magnoliopsida > Fabales > Fabaceae > Glycine > Glycine max. The sequence goes on from NC_038243.2 coordinate 27,792,535, forward strand.
GTAACTCATCCCTTACCTCTAAGCGGGCTCACGTGTCTTCTGAAAGTGATAGCGGCATCTTTAGCAATTTTTTGCGATTCCTCAATTTTTCCTCTGATTGCACTCCCAAACGTTAGAGAGAAAGAGAAGGGATTGAAGCCTCCATTCAGTACTGCTTCGTGCGATGCATATTTCTCTCTTCAAAGACATCGTTTCACAAATCCCAACGGTGGAGGCGTGCGGAATTGGATCTCGAACAACATATCAAAATTTCACGACAATCCAACGGTTAACGAAACCGGGATCGTAGTTTTACCGAGACAACTCTGGATTTCTACGGGAAAGGAAAAGTCTACGATGCAAAGGGTATTTCTCTCAGCTCATACATGATATCGAAATTCCCAACAGTGAGAATGCTTGGAATTGGGTTGCAAACCTGGTGCTTAAATTTCACGACGATCCAACGGTGAATGAGTCCGATATCGTTATTTTTCTGAGACAAGTTTGGTGGTCTGCGGGAAAAAGAGAGGGTTTTTTTTTAGAGGAGAAAAGAGAAAAACGAAAATGAGGTGAAGAGGAGGCACCTGACTTAACATAGCTATTTATACCTAAAGTAATCAGACTATTATTTTCTCTATATTTATTTATTTATTTATTTTTACTAAAAAGCTTTTTAAATTTATTTACAAAAAAGATGGGATGTTACATGTTACGCATAGACAATTTTGCAATTCAACCTAAGTATTTTGTGGAGACTCCGAAAACTCTGAACGCATTATATATTGAATGATTTCTAATTGGTTTCTTTGGTTGAGTACTTTTATTTGAACCACTCGGTAAATGTTACAACATGCAAAGAACTAAAAGAACTAAAGAAATATTGATAGTAATAGCAACACCAGGAGACATAGCAACTACCAGACCAATAAGGAACCACACTAAGCGCACTTACCTGAATGACTATGCATAAGAGGAGACAACATTTGTGCTCACCATTCTGTTAAGGGACAACCATAGTGCTCCCCTCTATTATTTTATTGTAGAATTTTAATAGTTTGTTAAGTACCAATAGCAATGTAAGCCTATAAATATCAAGTAATGAATGAGAAGAAGGCAAAGAAGAATCATCAAATATATGTTAGTGTAGCTTAGCCTTTGTCCCTAACAATTTGGTCCAACCTGTCTCTTCCATGCCGCCCTCTAATGGCGGAAGTCGACCTTTCCTCATCCAGCTTGGACTACCTCGAGGCTGTCATTGCCGAACTCGATGCAGCTCAACTTTGTTTCACCGTGACCCAAGCCTCTATGATATCCAAACTCAATGTCATTCTCCTGAAATTGAGTACCATGGTACCCATCCATCGCCCCTTGTTTTCTTCTACTGTGCAGTCACCACTGACAGACACCTCCATATCGATTCCCCTTCCTATGTCGACTCTGATTCCATGCCCCGCACCCATGCCACCTACTCCTGCACCCAAGCCAGCACCACTCCCCATTGAAACTTCGTAAGGTTCTACACTTAAGGTTTGATAATAATTCTGCAGACCTATCTTTCCATAAAGATGGGTCTCCAATAAAATGTTGTGCTATTGTAAAGATTAAGGTGTTAACAGCGTCATGGATCTCTTTATCATCGTCATTAGTAATGACTTTACCATTGAGATCAATCTTGACTGCACTGTAAATTTTTGACTTTTCTTCATTAGTGAGATAATTATCCCACCAACCTTTTAGTTGTCCGGAAAATCCTGCCACTAAAATGTCTATAATGGTTTCTTCCGAAAATTCATGGGAGGTTTGGTAGGTCGTGGTTACCATTGTCATATGTTGGAGTGTATTCATGATATTGTATTCTGTTTGAGCATCTATATTCCACTCATAGAAGTTATTTGCAGAAAAACTCTTGAAATTATTTTCTCATCTTTCTTCTAGTAGAAGGTCAGGGGGCAGTTGGACGTTGATAGTATAATTTAGATGGGGTTTTCCAGTGTTTGAAATTAATTGGGTTTATAATTGCTTTTGGAACTGTATTTGAACTTTCTGTTTCAGTTGTATTATGAGAATTTTGATCACTATCCTCATTAATAACATTGACTAGTCTTGAACTTCTTGTTACTATTTTTGATGTATTTTCTGAGGTTTGGGGAGTTTCTGGGACGACCTTAAGTAAACTACTAATTTTATGTAGTATTTCACTATTATTGTCTCCTACACCTTCAATTAGAGATTTGTTTTTCCTAAGCTCTCTTATTTTATTTTTATCTTTGTCGCTAATTTTGAAAGGTTTGAATAATGGTTTTTCAATGGGAATACTTGTTGAAGCTTCTTCAATTGTTTTTTGTTTAGAAATTTTTGTCTTAAGAGTGTCTCCTAAGACTTGTAAGTATTTGTTTGTATAGTTAGCCTGTTCCATTAGGCTCCTAATATCCCTAGAGGTTACTTCCTCATTGATGTCTTTTGTTTTGAAAGGAACTGCCATGACAGGTTTATTACTACTATCTTTGATATTGGGGAGTTGATATTGAGTTGCGGGGGGTAAATCTGCTTAGATTAACTCGTCGTCTTTCAATTGCCAATTTGTTATGACATTTGTTGTTGGATCACCTATGATATCTTGTTTCCATGGGTAATCTATATCTTCTATGATGGTGTAAGCATGGAACCAATCAAAGAAAAGGACATTGAGTTTTACTCTTTTGACAAATTCATAGAACTTGTCTTGGATCTGTTGTCTATTTGTTCCCTTAAAATTTTGGAAAAACCATCTCCGTTGTGGTTCATTATCTGGAGAATAAAAGTCTTTCCTAAGGGTTTCCTTATCAATGCTAAAGTTGTCAGATAACATCATAAGGTTCCATAGAAGAGTAAGTTGGGGATTGGATAGACTTTTGGTCATCCTCCTGTTCTTGATTGTAGGTTGTTCTAGGTATACTAGAAGTAGTATCTAGACCTTGGAGATTAACCGTAGGGAACTGGTTATGTGACTTGGATCTAGTTAACCCTACAGGGATTGAACGAGTTCTTATTGAAAAAGACCTTCTAGCCGATTCATATTCAGACCTAGAGGCTTCTATCCTTGATGAAAATGAATTTTTTCTATTGAAGGTTATTTCTACCTTTCCTGAGTTATCTTGTTTAATTTTTTCAATAATTGGAGTAGGTCGGGAATCAGACGGTGTGACCTTCTCCATGACCCATTTTCCAGGGAGAGTTACTTCATCCCATTTTATTATTCTTTTTAAAGAAACATTGGCTTTTGTCATATCAGTGATAAATAAGGTCGTTTCTCCCTTTTGTGGTTGTAATAGGACTCTGGACGCACAAGTATTCATGACCTTGTACTAGATCCTATAAATCAAAGCTGCTGGAATTGATCCTTCTTTCATGTCAAGGCCATGAAAGTGGATATTTAAGAACAGAGAGTCAACAATATTTTTGTCCATTAAACTCACTGTCTTATTTGGATAACAATTAAAATATACAGGACCTTGTCCTAAACTGGTTTATACTGTTCCAATTAAGGAGTCTTCAAATTTATTATGCCTAATATCTCTTAGACACATTAAAACTGCAGCATCTATGCCCATGTCAATTAAGGGCTTGATGGCTACTTGTACACAACCGATGTGTACATATTTATACTTACGGCTATGTTCATAAATTGAATTTTTTGAAAGCAAATGAAATTCTTCCCCTATATCTTGTCCTAGAGGAATATTGTTTTCTACTGTTTTGATTATGTAATCAAACTTGAGTTTATCTTTAATTGTTTCAGGAACATATAGTTGATCCTGAGGAATTTCTGGAATCAGTCATCCATGTTTTGATTGATATCTTTGAATTAGACTTCCTTATCGAAGAGATTGTGTTTGGGGCAACCTGGGTTTGGTTTTCTTGATCGTTTAATGAATTTGTATTTCTTGAAGAAGATGATGAGAAATAATTGGATTGAAAAGAGATACGGGAAAAAAGCGTAAAAGTCTAGACATGATTATAACATTCTCCAATATCATTGCCTTCATCTGGTTCCATAGAAATATTTCCGTAAGTAAATATGTAACAAAATTTCTTGGATCTGAAATTTTTTTAAAGAAAAACATTATATATATATATATATATATATATATATATATATATATATATATGTATATATATATATATAGTTTGAACGGTATTTCTATAGCCACCAGCTTATTATGCCTTGATATTTTAGTTCAATAATACACCTTAGCCTTACTGCCCTTTATCCATCACGGGTCTTACTGCTACAGTACTATTCAACTAAAATATTAGACTGTTGTACATCTAGAAAGTACTGTTCAAACATATACTGTACAAATCAAAATAAAACATTACGCATACTATACAAGGTTTCAGATCCATGAAATCAGTTTACATATGTCCTTACGGAGTTTATTCTTACTTCCCCATCAGGCTCTGATACCAAAGATCAGCGAAAAAGAGGGATCAAATGGACTAATAGGAAGTAAGAATGCAGGGTGATAAATGTATGCTATGCAAAGGTTTATAAAACAATTATCAAGGGCACACCGAAGATCGGCTTACAAATCCCAGGTTTTCGCAAAATAGAAACCTAAGCGGAGGCAGAGCCGCACAGGATCGGTAAGAGAGAGAGAGGGAGATGGATAAGAAAATTGAAATTTATTGAAATTCAAAGAAGCGCTTACAAAAGTTTTTCTTTCACAGAGAACCTCTTCCTGAAACCTCAAAGTGTCTAAAATAAATAAATAAATATATATATGTGTGTGTGTGTGTGTGTGTGCGCGCGCGCGAAATGCGATTTGTTGTTGATGTCGCTATTGAGGATTTTAATTGATATGTGATGATAATGATAATTATGATGATATCAATTTGAGATGACGTTGTTAATAAAGACCATGTCAACATGAATTGTTATTATTGACGAATATGTGAATATGAAATGAGGTTGCTGTTGTTGTTGATAACGTCATTGAGATGAGATGATATTTATGTTGTGAATGACATGGAAATGGAATGTTGATTGATGTTGGAAATGCATTGGCATGTGCATGTTGTGTATGTTCGTGGGGGGCACTGACCTTCCAGGGTCTTTGCCACTAGCTTTTGGCCACGTTCATACGTTGGATGTTGTGTATGTTCATGGGGGCACTATCCACTGACCTTCCAGGGTCTTTGGCACTAGCTTTTGGCCACGTTCATACGTCGTATGAAGTGTATGTCATGGGGGGTAGAGTGCACTGACCTTGTCGGATGGCCCAGACGTGGGTAACTAGCGTGGTTAGAGAATCTAAGCATTTCTGAGGGGATGCTTAGGCGCTTTAATTGGTCCATGGTCTTTGGCACTTACTTTTGGCCGTGATCATAGCTCATATGATACAGGAAATAGAGTAACTGTGGCCAAGTGTACTTTGTACTAGGGGGCTGTCACCTGGTAGGGAACACCTTTGGGCTCCCAGGCTGATCACCTATGGGAGGAGGGCTGTTACGTGCACAACCGGGTGGTCTCGACAAACTCAGCACAATTCCCTAAGTGAGAGTGTCGTGTGGACACACTTAGGCTATTTCCTAAGGTTTGGTTGTTGTTGGTACGTACCACATTGCATCTGAGTGTTGAGTCAGGTGCATGCATCATCCTGTGCAGTCTTGATTGGGTCCATGGATGGATGATGATTAATTGTTGGATGTGGATGATGATTAATTGTTGGATATGAGTGTTGAATAATGAATGTTGTGTATGCTCATCATGTTTGCCTATGTTCCTTGCTAATTGTGTTTATTTGGAATTGGTATTGGTTCTTTTTATAATGAACTCACCCTTGCAATTTTGTATCGTGTGGTTGATACCTGTGATGATCACGAACATTGTTCGTGGGAGCAGAATGACAGTGGCAAGGTGCAGGAAGTGAAATTCTGGTGAGGAGCCGTCGAGCCGATGTGATGATGTTGGCATTATTTCGGGAGGGAGTTGTGTTTTGTGATCAACTCCTCCGTAGTTGGTTTTGAAGTTTTATTTTATTGAATAAAAAATGTAAAACTTGGATTTTAATTATATTTATGAACAGATTTAATTTTCGTTATGTGTATGACGTGTGCCGAATTATTGTTTCTATATAATTATGCATATTCGCTTAAGCAATGGCGTATTGTTGGATGAATGTATGTCGAGACAAAATTACTTATATTTTCATAAGAAAAAAAATTAAGGAAGTTCTTTTTATAAAAATTGAAATTATCATAAATTAGAGTGTGAATATCGTAGCGACAAGGCGGGTCGTTACACAAGGTAGAGTTGAAGTTTAAATAGAAAAAATTATTTAAATAATTTCATTTTAATAGAAAATAAGAATATATATAAGTAACCAAAATTGTTTCTCATCAATACAAAAAATTATTGTCATCCAAAAAAATGTTAAGATAATTTTTTTTCTCATCAATACAAAAAATTAATTTTATCCTTATATATTATAATCTATATTATTTTTCATTTAAAATACATTTAAATAAAGAAAATAGCAATGCAAAAATTTCAATTTCTTGTTATTTAATACTCTTTAAATGATTTTTACATTTTATTTTAAATTATAATAAAAAAATAACTAATAACTTGAGAAATCTTCTTATCCGCTAAATGAATTTATTTAAACAAATAAATTTATTGACTTTTACATTAACTATATCAAAATTCATACTTAAATTAATTTTTAAAATGCTGGAGATGTAAATTATTTTACATTAAAAATATATTAAAATTAAACTTTTTTATTAAGAACATTAAACTTTTAATATAATGATAATATTTTTAAAAATTTAATTTAATAACAAAGTTTTAATAAAACTAACAAGATGATACACACTACTTTCGGTCCTTATTATAAAATTCAATTAATTAATTCACACAGATTATAAAAAATTGGTTAATTTAGTTGAGAATATTAAATTTATCTTAAATTGATATTTTTTTCAAAACTATTCTTGTAAACAAGACTAACAAACATTAATCAGTTATGTTTTTCTACTATCATTTCATTCTAGAACTAATTTTAATGAAATACATTTTTGTGAAAAAGTAATTAATGCACGGAAAATTATAGATTGAATCTTATAAAAAAATCAAATTACACTTTTTAATTTGGACCTTATAATAAGGGCTGGAGGGAGTATAACTTTCTGAAGGTTTTCCTTTGAATAAATACAAGAGTATAATGACTATGAATTTCCTATGTAAAAACTTTTACATTATCAACTAATTAGAAATCATTGTTGGTAAGAATTTTAAGATAACTATTTTATAAAAGTCAATAAACTTATTATATTGACATGTGACTAGATAAAATTACTTTACACGATCAATACATAACTTATTTTCTCTTTGTGAAAAGACATCAATTTTGTTAATAAAAGTTTTGGGTTAGCACCATGGTAACAAATATTTATCAGTTTTATTGATGATTAATTTCTTTGTGAATTTGATTAGACACTTCACAAAATTGGAACCAATCTCAGCTCCACTCAAACCAATGAGTACATGCATAAACCAATGAGTACATGCATGTTAATACCGGAAAAGAGTTCCCAATGAGAGTTTATTTTTTATACACTAAAGTATAAATATTTTACACATATAATTACTTAAAAATGACTTTTAATTTTTTTATCAGCAAAAAGTATATTTCACTATAAGGGTATTAGTGGTACTAGATCCAAAATACAAGTAACGTATGCCGAACATATATCCCCAAATTGGTTATAAAATATTTATGGTTTAATTGTCATAAATACTAAATAACCAACAGATTACACATTAAATGCACACCAAAATATCCCAAAAAACCTTCCTCTAAGAGCATCTATAATGCATTATTACTTAAATGAGTTGTTTATCTTAAATTAGTGAGCCCTACAATATCACATTGATTTAAAAACTTTACACAAAAATTTACTCCAATGCTATAATTGCTAGAGTGAGTGCTTAACTTGAGCCACATTAAATTTTGTAATTGAAAAATGATTCTTTATTTGGTAAGTATGAATCAAGCAAAGATTACTTATATAAGCAACTCACTTAAGTAACGCACTAGCAAGTCATTTGCTATACTACTTGTTAAGCAACGTTACTTAATTTTAAGTAACCCATGAAACACTCGGGTTGGAGATACTCTAAGATTACTTGGCCAATCTCAACGTACATAGTCATAGCAATTAAGAGGCCAAAAAATCTCAACCAATCCGCATTAAACTGTAGCCCAAATCGTGTGATTCAACCAATCAGGCACTAACCCACCTTTGTGAATACAAATAAAACCCTTCTTCCCAGTAACCACTATATTAACTAACCATCCAACACAAACTACCGTGAAGCTTCTCAAAATCTGCATGGTACTGTGTAACTCCATGAAAGTAGACAAATGTGTGTATGGATCCTCATGATCCATTCCAGCAAAGGGGTGTGAGCCAATCAAACTGAGTGGTGGTGGCTCCATAACCTTGTTGTTGAAAGGAGGAATGACTATGTTGTTGTAATGCTTTGGTCCTTGTTGATAAGCATAGTCACCAAGAGTCCTACGTTGTGGTCTATTTCCTCCCCCTCCTCGATCAGCCATGTTACCAATTACAAGTGACCTTTCAGTTAAAGGAGAATCAATAGAAGAAGATTCACTCGGTGTTTTAGTGGTTGTTTGTTTCTTTTTCTTCTTGTTCTTCCTTTCAATTTTGGTAATTTACAGATTAAATATTGATTTATCTTCAGGAAATTTACCTCACATAAAGGTAAAAAGAACACACTACAACAACCCATATGCACCAAGGTTAGTGAAAAATATAACAAGAGAGAATTTATACAAAATCAAAATAAAAGAAATAATTTACAAAAGTAAGAAAAATAGCCTATCTAACTGAAAATTTATATCCAAAAGAACTAAGTGGGTGACTCAAGCTCCCGACAACGGCGCCAGAAACTTGTTAGACTATCGGCAAGCATATCAATGTCGTTGCATGTTACAGATTTATAAAAAGAGATCGTCTACACAGGGACTTGAGTTACTTAATTCATTTAGATAAAGGTTATTAGTTTAATAGTTGTGTACAAATTTAATCAAAATATCGTAGGTTTGTCTTAACTAACGAAAGATAACTTAAAGTAATGAAATAGCGGGAATAATGGAAATTGCGAAAATAACGGAAATAACGAAATTTAGTGCATCAGAAATACGTAAATTTACAGAAACAATGATGACGAATTCAATTAATTCAAGAAAAATGTAGGATTTGATTTCATTGTTCATACCCTCAATATTCTAATAAGATTAACATATATGAATCATTTTCTAACATTACTGATGCACACAGTAAATTACCCTGAATCGATCCCTCGCACTCGAGAATCCTAAGAATATTTATCGAATATCGATCCCTCACATATGAAGTAAATATTTCAACATTACAATCATAATCTCGTGCTATTTCCAATCAAAATGTTATGTTTTATTCCTAGCAACGTAACTTAAAGAGTAAAAGTATTCAGTTCAAATTCTAAGATACTTTCCATTCAAAGTTAAAATCCAATTTCATGAAACTAGTGATCAAATAGAATCAAACATTACTAATAGAATGAGTAAAAAAGATTCATACATATATAATATCAAAAGAGATACATAAGGGTACAAAGGTTACATCCAATCCTTTGGAGAAACTAACTGATCATTGCATAGAGCACAAGACTAACAAGAGAAATGACTTAGGATGTGATCCATGATCAAAACTCTACAATGCCTGGGCTCCACTTTGTGTTTCCTTCTTCCTTCTCGTGTTTCTCACATTTTCCTCTCTTCTTTTTGCTGTCCCTTTCTTCTTCTTGGGCATGGCTATTTATAGAAAATAACCAAGAGGTGCAGACAAATTCACCTAGGCGAATTTGTTGCTTAGCTCTAAAGGCATAGACTCGCCTAGGCAAGTTGTAGCTCACCCAAGTGAGTTAATTACTTATGCCTGAAGAAACCTGATTAGCCCAAGAAAGCTGGTTGCTAGCCTAGGCGAATGGATGTTTGAAATCTTGGAAAAATGACCATTTTGACCTTCCTTTTAACTTGGTTTCTAGATTCAACAAACAACCATCAAAACCTACAGATATTGATGAATCTTTCATATTTAAACAAAAACATCAATAAATGCACAACACATATAAACAACTAGTTTTGAGGTAAGTTTATAAGAAAACTATTACAATTGAAAGATAAGTGCTAACATTTTAATCCCAAAAATAACTGAAATATGACACTTATCAATGGCTCACTGGCTCTGTTGCATTTCAAGAGCGTTGCATCACTACCACCTCTATGCAGCAGTTTTGCCGCAAGCTTGCGGTGCCACAACCTCCACAATCTCCAGGATCATACAACAACTTCTAATCATGTAGAACAAAAAATTCCAATCAACAGAATCATATGCCTTTTCAAAGTTAATCGTGAACACTACTAGACTCTACTTTTTCTTCCTTTTGGCCTCATCCATTACTTTATTTGCAACCATCACACTATGTAGTAAATCCCTCCTCCCCCCCCCCCCAAGAATGCACTTTGTCTTTGATCAATGACACCATGCAACACCTTTTGTATTCTCTTAATATTTTTGCAATAATTTTGTATATGCAACATACCAAGGAAATAGGTATATATTCACGTAAACCTTGAGGTTCCTCCACCTTTGGGATGAGAGAGATAAGGGACACATTTGTGCTTCTAGGAAAATTCCATTTCACATAAAATTCATCAACAAATTAACCTCATAGTATCAACTTTCAAAACACTCCAAAACTTCTTGATGAAGTTGAAGTTGAATCCGTCTGATCCTAGACTTTTGGATACCCTACAATCCCATATTGCCTCTTTCAATTCCAATTCTTCAAATTTTGAAGATAACAATAAATTGTTCTCATGACATATGAGATTAAAATAAACACCATCTAGACTAATTCCTCCATCCTCACCCTCTAAGAATCTATTCAAAAATAATTTTGCTACCTCTTCCTTAACCTTCTTCAGATCATCCTCCCACACCTCCCTCACATGTAAGCCTCTAATCATGTTTCTTTTCCTCTTCCAATTGATCATCGAGTGAAAAAATTTGGAATTTAAGTCACCTTCTTTGGTCCACTTTATTCTTTCTTTTTGTCTCAAGAAAGATTCTCTACATGTTGCCACCTCCCACACTTTTCGTTGTACTTCTATTCTAAGGTCCCTTTCATCCTCATTCAACCCCACATCTTCCTCTTTTTTTATGACGATAATTCAATTCCTTCTCACATGTTTTGAATTTTTGTTCAATATCCCCAAAAGTGACCTTATTCCATTTCTTTAGTCTCCCCTTCATTGCCTTTAATTTTTCTTTAAGGATGAAGGACCCCATCCTTCCACACGACAAACCCTTCAAGCTTCTTCCACAAACACCTCTAAAGTAGGGTTGCCAAGCCAATAATCAAACACTCTAAATGGTTTTTGGCCCCAATCTTGTATAGAACTTTTCAAGATGTTAGGACAATGGTTGGAAAAGTTCCTATCCAATACCACAAGCGAGCTCCCTTGCCATTTGTCAACCCATTCCCTTGAAGTCAAACCTTTATCAAATACATTCATGGTCCTCCCATTTGGATGAAACCATGTGAATTTTCTCCCCACAAATGGAATATCTTCCACATTCATATCCAAGATAAATTCATTAAACTCTCTATTATGCCCCCCCTCTATGAGGATGTGTATTATCACTTTTTCTTTCATGCAAACTGAAATTCTGATACCAATGCCAGATGTCGTACAGGATGTCACGACATCACGCTTCAGAACATGCAGATTATATTTGAGAGTATGAACAGATTAAACAAGTAAATAACACAAGAGAATTGTTAACCCAGTTCGGTGCAACGTCACCTACATCTGGGGGCTACCAAGCCAGGGAGGAAATCCACTAAAATAGTGTTAGTTCGAAGATCTAACAGCCACTGTTTACAACCTTCTCACCTAACCACTACCCGTGCAACCTCTACCTAAGAGCCACTCTTAGATATGAGAACCCCTCTCACTCCCTCTCAATCACTCTCCCGTGTTTACAATTAAATCAAAGACACACCAGAGATTGCTCTCTGAACAAAAGAGATCAACTCTACACACTCAGGTCCAACACTTGAAGTTAGGGTAACATCAAGGTGGCTCACAAAACACTCAAGTCCCAAAAACTCACAAAATAACTTTTCAATCTCGGACTTGGTACATAACTCGTGCAGCCTCCATGTTTTTATAGTAGTGTGTGTATCTGGGCTGCAACAACTTGCGCTGGATGAGATCTATCATTCTCCTGAAAAATCTGCACTTAAAGATCCAAAAGATACAGTTTGATCTTTTAGTTTTTATCTTTAATCTTTATTCCCTGAACGAACTCTTCTAGTTTGTAATTCGAACTTTAATTATCTTTTAATTCGTTCCTAAAGATAGATCATCTTATCTGCTGCTAATTGCACAATAATCTGTTAAAGATATAACAGATTTATGTGTCCAGTATTTTCGGGCAGGATGTCCTGGACATTGTATCCGACATCGTGAATCCTGCAGCTTCAATTCTTCATTTGACATTTCATCTTGCCTTGTGCATTGTGCAGCCCGATCTGATTCCTTGACATAACGTTGGACATCATGTGCAGCAACTCCAGCTTTCCTTCATTGTCTAAGTGCTTATGTTTTAACAAAATCTTAGCCAATCTTTTAAAACTCAGTAGAGCTAAGCACTAACAATCTCCCCCTTTGGCAAATTTTGTCTAAAACATACTTAGACACTTCCTGAGCAGGTATGAGCAGTTATGCAAGTGGGATCTTATGCAAGTGGGATCAGCAACTTTCATTATCAGAGTAATCAAGCACAGCGGTATCTATAGTGGTAACAGCAAAATTCTGCAAGTTGCAAGTCGTTTCCAGGATGTCAAGACATCTCTCGTGACATCTGCTTTCTGCTCCCCCTGTCTCCATGCTCCTACTGCTGTGAAGCAGTTCACTGCAGCATCTTCTATCAGCTACTAGTCTTTTACAGGATGTCAAGACATCTCATGTGACATCAGTCATCATCAGGCATAATACCATTAGTACCATTACTCCCCCTTTTTAGACAGAATTTGACAAAAGTAGAATGCATGAACTTAAGGTGCAAATATTACAGACCAATAGCAAATCAATTGTTCAAGGGACATGCCCCTATAGCTAGTAAGAGTAAAAAGCAAAAATAAATGTCTGATGGTCATGGGGTGGCTTCAGAATCATCATCATCTGATTCAGTATCCTCTGCTGCATCTTCCTCTTCCTCAGCTGCTTCTTCTTCTTCCTCAGCTGCTTCACCATCTTCCTCAGCTGCTTCACCATCATCAATGCCACTGTCTGAGAGTCTTTTGATCAGGCGTTCCAGCTCCATCTTCTTCTCTGTGGTGGCTTTGATGGTTGCTTCCAGCACCTTGCATGTGTCCTTGAGTTCAGCAATCAAAGCATCCTTGGACACAGCACCTGAAGCAGCAGCTTTCCCTGATGTCGAGACAATGTCTGGGACATGTGTCCCCTCAAACAATTTGTAATGCAGGGATAGAGGAGATTCTCTCTTCATCACAGAGTCAGTGTAGTTTAAAATATTGGGATGTTGACTCAACATAATGCCACACAATACAGTTGGGAAGGCAATGGGTAATTTGACAGCAAAAGATTCTGAATGCTTAACAGTTTGATCAAAAATATAGTTTCCAAAATTAAATTTGGACTTGGTTCCAATAGCATACAGAAATTTACCCAAACCTGTGGCAACAGTGGAAGTATGATTGGTGGGTACCCAGTTTGCAGCGCCAATCCTGTGCAGAATTGCATACTTCACACTTAGCTTCCCTGCAGAAAGCTTCCCTTTCTTTGGCCAATGCTGGACTTGTTTGGCAGTGATTTCCTTGGCAATTCGATGCTCAGACACAGCAATATCCACCACTCCTTCAGTTGGTCTGCCCAGGTATTTGTTGATTACAGCAGTGGAGAATCTAACACACTTTCCTCTGACAAACACTTTCTGATACTCATCACTCTTTCTGTTTGTTATGTCAGAGGGAATGTTGACAATGAATTCCCTGACTAGACTTTCATAGCAATCTCCCAACTTGGTGACAGTCTTCAGCAGTCCAGCAACCGTGATGAGGTCCATGATCTCCTTGCAATCCAAGGCATCCCTTCCCAGTTCTCTTTCTAAGGCAAGTCTGCGTTGATATACAAATTTCCACCTTTCAACATTGCCAATGGAGTGGAATGAGATGTTGTCCAATGGTGCATCAGGGACATTTCCAGGCACCTTTTTCCCTGATGTCTTGGCCCTCTTGATGTCGGGAACATCTAGTTCGACATCATCATCAGAATCAGATGAGGAAATTTCTTTCCTCTTCTTGGAAGGGATTGCAACTTTGCTCCGTCTGGATGTGGTAGGAGTGATTGGAGTGCTCTTCTTCTGTGCCATAGTCTTGATTCGTCCAGACCTCTTAATGGGGGTTTTTCCTTTTTGGCTTTGTAATCTTTCTGCAATGCCAGGTGCCAACTTGTTGGCAATGGGTTCCTCATCAGATTCTACTTCTTCTAGGTCAATGAGGTCACCTGGAGCAGGTTCTGGTGCCCTTGGTGCAGGGGTCTCCTCTGTGGCTTGATCATCTTCCTCTGTTGAGTCCTCTTTGCTGGGTGAAGAAAGGATTTCAGCATTTGGGGTGGAAGATGTTGGAACATCTTTATCAGCATCAGCGACAGAAACATTAGGGGTGGAAGATGTTGGAACATCTTCATCAGCATCAGGGACAGAAGCATTTTTCAAAATGCTGCTCACAATACTGCGGATCTTCTTATCCATCTCCGGGTCTACTTCCCTAGGACTTGTTGCAATGCTAGGGTTTTCAGAAATCTTCACTCCCTGTTGTCTTTTGGGGGCCAGTTTCTCAGGAGCAGGGGCTTGACCAGGGATCATTTGTATGGGTTGGATATGGAATTCAGGCTGTTCCTGGTTTGATGGTGCTTTGGTAGGTGATGGAGATGATGGTACAGAGGGTGAACCAGGAGCTGAAGTTTCTTTTGGTGAGGTAGCCATGGAGAAGCAGAGCCTTTGGAATGTTTTCGTAAATTTCTGAGAGCTGTTAGGGAATGCTGAAAACGAGATTACCACTAAAATATGAATTTGAATGAGGAATGTAGAGGGACGTGTGAAGCAACGGTCGAATTTGTTTTGGCCCAGTAGAGAACGCGCTATTAACGTTTGAGCACGTTCAGATAACAGTAATTGCTATAAATCTTCTAGCAGACAAATGCCCAGCTTGCCCCTCAGTTTTTCAAACTGATTTGCATCCAATGCCTTTGTGAAAATATCTGCTATTTGTTCCTCAGTGTCAACATGCTCCAGTGTGATAACTTTATCATCAACAAGCTCTCTAATATAGTGATGTCTAATGTCAATGTGCTTGGTTCTGCTGTGTTGAACAGGATTTTTAGAAATATTAATAGCACTCAAGTTGTCACAGTACAATGTCATGACATCTTGTTCGACATTGTACTCCTTCAGCATCTGCTTCATCCAAACTAGTTGTGAATAGCTGCTTCCTGCTGCAATATACTCTGCTTCAGCAGTAGATAGGGACACACAGTTCTGCTTCTTGCTGAACCATGAAATAAGATTGGTTCCCAAGTAGAAACATCCACCAGAAGTGCTTTTTCTGTCATCTGCACTTCCAGCCCAATCAGCATCACAATACCCAACCAGCATTGAATCTGAACAATGACAGTACATAATCCCATAGTCACTGGTGCCATTTACATATTTCATAATTCTCTTTACTTGATTCAAGTGACTTATCTTAGGATTGGCTTGATATCTTGCACAAACACCTACTGCATAGGTGATGTCAGGTCTGCTAGCTGTTAAATATAGTAAGCTCCCAATCATGCTTCTGTACAGACTTTGATCAACACTGGTGCCAGCTTCATCCTTTGACAGCTTCAAGTGAGTAGGTGCAGGTGTTCTTTTATGGCTGGCATTTTCCATCCCAAACTTCTTGACAATGTTCTTTGCATACTTGCTTTGTGAGAGGAATATGGAGTCTTCCATCTGCTTCACTTGGAGTCCCAGAAAATAAGTCAGCTCTCCAACAAGACTCATCTCAAATTCAGATTGCATCTGTTGGACAAAATGTCGAAGCATCTCATTCGACATCCCTCCAAACACAATGTCATCAACATATATCTGTGCTATCATCAAGTTTTCAGCATCTTGTTTAACAAAGAGAGTCTTGTCAATTCCTCCCTTCCTATACCCTTGCTGAGTAAGGAACTCTGTTAGCCTTTCATACCAAGCTCTTGGAGCTTGCTTCAATCCATAGAGAGCCTTCTTGAGCCTGTATACATGATCTGGATGAGTTGGATCTACAAATCCCTTTGGCTGCTCCACATAGGCTTCTTCATTCAGGTATCCATTCAGAAACGCGCTCTTCACATCCATTTGGTACAGCTTGAATTTGAGGATGCAAGCTACACCAAGCAACAATCTGATGGACTCAAGTCAAGCAACTGGGGCGAACGTTTCATCAAAGTCTACACCTTCAATCTGAGTGTAGCCTTGAGCAACAAGTCTGGCCTTGTTTCTGGTTATAACACCTTCTTCATTGGTTTTGTTCTTGAAGATCCACTTGGTGCCAATCACATTAGTTCCCTCGGGTCTCGGAACTAGCTCCCAGACTTCATTCCTTTTGAATTGCTCCAATTCTTCTTGCATAGCATTGATCCAGAACTCATCAGTCAGTGCCTCTTTCACATTCTTGGGCTCAATTTTGGAGACAAAACATGAGTTGAAGACAATCTCAATCTCCCTTGATCTTGTAGTGACTCCTCTGTTTGGATCTCCTATAATCAGCTCCTTGGGGTGCATCTTCTGGATTCTAATGGAGGGTCTCTTGTCAGGTTGGTTGATGTTTGATTCATCTGTAGCAGAATCAGAGTTTTCTGCATTCTCTGCACTTTTAGCTGTATCTGCTACATTGTCTCCCGATGTTCTGACATCTTCTTCGACATCCTTCTTTCTTGCTGGAGTTAGATCATCAACAACCACATTGATGGATTCCATCACAGTTCTGGTTCTGGAATTGAATACTCTATATGCTCTGCTGTTTGTAGAGTATCCCAGGAATATTCCTGCATCACTCTTGGGATCCATCTTTCTCCTTTGCTCTCTATCTGCCAAAATGTAACATGGACTTCCAAAGATGTGGAAGTGCTTGACAGTTGGCTTCCTCCCTTTCCAGATTTCATACAGTGTGGTTGGAGTCCCTCTTCTAAGTGTGACTCTGTTGTGGATGTAGCATGCTGTGTTCATGGCTTCAGCCCAGAGATTATAGGGAAGTTCTTTGGCATGAAGCATGACCCTAGCAGCTTCTTGCAAAGTCCTGTTTTTCCTTTCAACTATGCCATTTTGTTGTGGTGTAATGGCTGCAGAGAACTCATGAGTGATGCCTTCAGATGTGCAGTATTCAGTAAACTTGCTGTTTTCAAACTCTCTGCCATGGTCACTCCTGATTCTCTTGATGACACAGTCTTTTTCTCTTTGAAGTCTTAGACTCAACTCCTTGAATACTTCAAAGGTGTCTGATTTTTCTCTGATAAAGTTGACCCAGGTAAATCTGGAGAAATCATCCACAACAACATAGGCATACCTCTTTCCTCCAAGGCTTTCAACTTGCATAGGCCCCATCAAGTCCATGTGAAGTAGTTCCAGCACCCTGGAAGTGGTCTGATGTTGAAGCTTCTGGTGGGACATCTTGACTTGCTTTCCAATCTGACATTCACCACAGATTCTGCCTTCTTCTATTTTCAGATTGGGAATGCCTCTAACAGCACCTTTGTCAATGATTTTCTTCATGCCTCTTAAGTGCAGATGTCCAAATCTTTGATGCCATATTTTGACTTCATCTTCTTTGGAGACTAGACATGTGGAGGAGTAACTGGTTTCTTGAGGTGTCCATAGGTAACAGTTGTCCTTTGATCTGCTGCCCTTCATTAGGACTTCACTCTTCTCATTTGTCACCAAGCATTCTGACTTTGTGAAGTTTACATTGAATCCTTCATCACACAACTGACTGATGCTGATCAAGTTTGCAGTCAGTCCCTTCACCAGCAGTACTTTGTTCAGACTAGGAAGTCCATCATGGACTAGCTTTCCCATTCCAGTGATCTTTCCTTTAGAGCCATCTCCAAATGTCACATAGCTAGAGGAGCAAGGTTCAATGTTCACCAGGAATTCTTTAACTCCTGTCATGTGTCTGGAACAGCCGCTATCTAGGTACCAATCTTCCTTAGCTGATGCTCTAAGTGAAGTATGAACAACAAGACCAACAGTCTTGTGTTTTGGAACCCACATCATCTTCCTTCCACTGCAGCTACTTTGAGTTCCATGATGTGGATGGCCATGTAAATGATAGCAAAAGGGCTTTATGTGACCATACTTGCCACAGTAGTGACACCTCCACTTCTTTCTTTTGCTCCTTTTCTGCTGCGTTCCATGATGTCGAGACCGATGTTGTGACATCGTGGCTCCAGTGCTGTTTTTGGCAGGAACAAATTCTGTCATGGTTGTTCTGCCAGCAGATTTATGATTAAATCCAACTCCTCTCTGGTTTCCAACATTTTTCCCAAGCTGTAGGACCTCATCAAGCATATCTGAGCCTTTATTCAGCATCTTTATTGATTTTGTCATGTTTTCCAGTTTAGAGTTCAGAAAACCAACTTCTCCTTTAAGCTCAGAGATCTCCTTTTCATGTGCCTCCTTCTCAGCCTCCAGATTTGCAATGACCTTCTTCAGTTGTGCTTCTTGCTGAAGAATCTTCTCACTTTTGATGCATAGTTCTCTATAGGATATAGCAAGCTCATCAAAAGTGATTTCACTATCTGTATCACTTGAATCTTCAGCAGATTCAAATCTCCCAGTGAGTGCATTCACATCTCTGTCAGAATCACTTTCTTGTTCACTCTCTGTATCATCAGACCGACATACAGAAAGTCCTTTCCTCTGCTTCTTGAGATGAGTGGGACATTCAGCTTTGATGTGTCCATAGCCTTCACACCCACGACATTGAATTCCTTTGCTGTGACTGGGCTTTTCATCTGACTTTCTCTGGTATTCACTACCTTTCCTGATGTCGAGAGAGATGTTCCGGACATGTGGTTTCTGCCTCCTGTCCATTCTGTTCAGCACTTTGTTGAACTGTTTTCCAAGGAACACAACTGCATTAGTCAGACCTTCATCAGTGTCCAGGTCATACTCATCTTCTTCTCCTTCATCATTGGACACGAACGCCAGGTTCTTGCTCTTCTTTTCAGTCCTATCCGAGAGTCCTAGCTCAAAGGTTTGAAGGGAACCAATGAGTTCATCTACTCTCATGTTGCAAATGTCTTGGGCCTCCTCTATTGCAGTGACTTTCATGTCAAATCTCTTAGGCAAAGATCTGAGGATCTTTCTCACCAGCTTTTCGTCTGTCATCCTTTCTCCTAAGGCAGTGCAGGCATTGGCAATTTCAAGAATGTTCATGTGGAAGTCATGAATACATTCTTCCTCCTTCATCTTCAGATTTTCGAATTTTGTAGCCAATAGTTGCAATCTGGACATCTTCACTTTGGAGGTTCCTTCATGAGTGGTTTTCAGGATCTCCCATGCATCCTTGGCCACTGTGCATGTGTTGATCAGTCTGAAGATATTCTTGTCAACTCCATTGAATAGAGCATTCAAGGCTTTGGAGTTTCCAAGTGCCAATTCGTCTTCTTCTTTTGTCCAGTCTTCTTCTGGCTTCAATTCATTAGTGGGCTTTCCTTCTGTGTCCAGCATCTTGGGATGTTCCCAGCCTTTGATGACAGCTTTCCAGGTTCTGCTATCCAGTGATTTGAGGAAGGCCACCATCCTTGCTTTCCAGTATTCATAGTTGGTTCCATCCAGAATTGGTGGTCTGTTCACTGGTCCTCCTTCTTTCTCCATGTTCATCAGAATTTATCTTCCTAGATCTCACTCAGTGATTTCGAGTGCCTGCTCTGATACCAATTGAAATTCTGATACCAATGCCAGATGTCGTACAGGATGTCACGACATCACGCTTCAGAACATGCAGATTATATTTGAGAGTATGAACAGATTAAACAAGTAAATAACACAAGAGAATTGTTAACCCAGTTCGGTGCAACGTCACCTACATCTGGGGGCTACCAAGCCAGGGAGGAAATCCACTAAAATAGTGTTAGTTCGAAGATCTAACAGCCACTGTTTACAACCTTCTCACCTAACCACTACCCGTGCAACCTCTACCTAAGAGCCATTCTTAGATATGAGAACCCCTCTCACTCCCTCTCAATCACTCTCCCGTGTTTACAATTAAATCAAAGACACACCAGAGATTGCTCTCTGAACAAAAGAGATCAACTCTACACACTCAGGTCCAACACTTGAAGTTAGGGTAACATCAAGGTGGCTCACAAAACACTCAAGTCCCAAAAACTCACAAAATAACTTTTCAATCTCGGACTTGGTACAGAACTCGTGCAGCCTCCATGTTTTAATAGTAGTGTGTGTATCTGGGCTGCAACAACTTGCGCTGGATGAGATCTATCATTCTCCTGAAAAATCTGCACTTAAAGATCCAAAAGATACAGTTTGATCTTTTAGTTTTTATCTTTAATCTTTATTCCCTGAACGAACTCTTCTAGTTTGTAATTCGAACTTTAATTATCTTTTAATTCGTTCCTAAAGATAGATCATCTTATCTGCTGCTAACTGCACAATAATCTGTTAAAGATATAACAGATTTATGTGTCCAGTATTTTCGGGCAGGATGTCCTGGACATTGTATCCGACATCGTGGATCCTGCATTGTGTGCATTGTGCAGCAACTCCAGTATTTTCGGGCAGGATGTCCTGGACATTGTATCCGACATCGTGAATCCTGCAGCTTCAATTCTTCATTTGACATTTCATCTTGCCTTGTGCATTGTGCAGCCCGATCTGATTCCTTGACATAACGTTGGACATCATGTGCAGCAACTCCAGCTTTCCTTCATTGTCTAAGTGCTTATGTTTTAACAAAATCTTAGCCAATCTTTTAAAACTCAGTAGAGCTAAGCACTAACACAAACCACAAACACTATTAAAATCTCCAATAGGGCACCAATGATCAATGCTACTCCCACTCCTTCTACGTATGAGTTCCTCCCACATTCTTCTTTTGATCACATTAACACAAGAGGAATAAATATTAACAATATTAATAAGCATACCTTATTCCTTCCAAATTCCCACCAAGCCTAAGTAGTCGTTTCCTATAAAGAAATAAGAAAGCTCAAAAAATTCCTTTGACCACACACACAACAAACCCTCCATAGTGTTCATAGCCGGTTGCATCACCCATTCAAAATCACTACCACCCACAAAGAACAACATGTAGAATTGTTTATTGTCTCCCTTTTTGTTCAACAAAAAACAAATCATTTCTTTTTTCTCCTTCCTCACAATTTGCCTCTATTTCACCCTCCCCCCAAACCCATGATATTATAGACTTAATAATCATGGGACACTCGACTAACCTCCCTTCTTCCTCCTTTCGATCCTCACTTTTTTCTCCTCTTGATCTTTATCCTCCAACTTGTGGTACCTGCCAATGGTGTTATCTTCACCTTCCTTACCTGCAACCCCCATCTTTTTACTCATCTACCAAACCTACTTGGTTTCATCAGATTTATTCCTTCTCTAGAGAACTTTATGCATGTGGCTTTTGTAGAGGTAGAATACATTCTGGATAATTCAAATTTTCTCCCATACTTCTTTCTATCTCCTTTACCTCTCCCTACCTTTTATATATAGACCAACAGAATTCAACCTCCCGAACATTCTGCCAGTCTCCCCATCGATGAAAGTTGAATAATTGAAATCACCCGCATTAGAAGTTGGGGCCAATTTGTTGAGCATTGACTACTAGTGGTCCACTACTTTGATCAACCGTGCATGCAACAAATGTCCCTTACATATTCAGCTCTCTTGGAACTAGCAAGCATACCATATCTACGAATCAGATAGGTGATGGTTGTCGCAACCTACCCTTCGGCGGGAGGGCGACGCGTGACTCGCGGGATGCGTGTTCCACGAAAGGAATACGCGCGGAGTCACCACCAACGTTTATTTGAGGAAAACGTCGGAAAAACCGGAAAAGACGCGATCTACGAACTTTTAAGTGAAAGGTTCGGGAGTTGTATTTATGCACGGGGAAGGTATTAGCACCCCACACGTCCGCCACAAGGGACGGCAGCCTTTAATCGGATGTGCAAACATGACCTTGATTTTTACGTTCCCTTTTATGTCCTTATATCCTTTATACCCTTTTTATATTTTTTCTCTTTTTGTGGTCGACAAGGGTGTTTCCCTTTGCTCCTACGTATTCCTCATTTGCGATGAGGAAATCAGACCTACGTAGTTCTTTCTTATCAAGTGATTCTTTTTTACTTAAAAGGTGATCATTTTAAGGCGTTGGACCTTGAAAATGATCCATTTTACTTAGCAAGAAATTGAAATGATAAACTTCAAAAACCTATTTTTATGGACGAGCTTGACTAGGCGAGTTGATTTTAGCCTTAGTTTCACTTTAGTTATTAGTCAATTCGGTTAAGAATGAGAAATCCCAAAGAGAAAACGTCCGATTGATTTTCCGCTTTATTTTACTAAAAAGATGTTTTTTGATTATTATATTATTTTTTACCTCTTTTTTGATTTCCAACGTGGTTACGGCATGACTGAACGGTCGAAATTCATTTTAACCGAAGTTAACGGATAATACAATTCAAACGATCGATGGAAATTTATTTTATTTTCGGGTTAAGCAAGAAATGACTTAAATAAAATGGCTTAAGCACGTCAAAAGGGGGTATAAAAAGTAAATAAAACGAGAATAAAAATACACGAAACACAATGTGGACCACCATGGGTACATAGAATGAATCGAAAAGCTTGGTTCGAGGTACTTACCCGTTGAAGATCGAAGAACGAATGAAGAACGTCGAAGAACGGTCGAAACCTTCGCGAAATTCTTCACGGAAACGTTACGGAAACGTTTCGGAAGCGCCTCGGCTTAGATTTTCTTCACGGAAACAATTTTTCCAAGCAAATTCGAAAGAGAGAGAAGTGCCTAAGGGGCTGAACCCTTTTCCTTCTCACTTCCTCCCCTATTTATAGCAAAATAGGGGAGATGCTTGCCGCCCAGCTCGCCTAGGCAAGCAGGGTTGCTTCCTCCAGAAGCAACAGCCTTCTGGAGGAATCTTCTGGAGGGCCCAAGTGGGCCTGGTTGCTATTTGCACCCCCATTTTTACTAAGTACACCCCCTGCCTTTTTTTGGTGATTCTTTTTTCGTAAAGTTACGGAAACTTACGAATTTCGTAACGATACTTGTTTTCTTTCTGTAATGTTACGGAACCTTGTGGATTACATAATCATCCCCTTTTTGACTTACGGAATGTTACGGAACCTCACTAGTTGTGCAACGATGCTTCCATTTGATTTCCGGTGTGTCACGGAACCTTACGGATTGTGCATCAATATTTTCTTTTGCTTTCCGGCATGTCCCGGAATTTCACAAATTGCCTAATGATGGGTTCCAAGCACCTTACAAGGACCAAATAAAAGTCGCATGTCATCAAGCAACGGTCCCCGGACGAAATTAGGGTATGACAGTTGCCCCTCTTTACTTGTCTTTTATTGGAGATAAAAGAAAAGTAAAGATAAGACACTAATTTCATTCCTCTCGGTTGACGAGAGTCGCGGGTGACCATAAAATTTCCGCATGCAAATGACTCGTTGTTCCCGGGAGAACAAAAGGTGCAGAAGACGATGTCAGTCTCTGCCTGCTATCAAGCGTTCTGTCTTACAGATAGCAAAAGAATGTTTATACGGATAATCACTCGGGTATTTCCGCCCGTCAGCGTGACTCAAAAGTCAGTATGACAGATCTTGTAAGTGCGGAAGATGATGTAAATCTCCGCGTGTCAACGGGCTTGTCGGTCGCGATTGACGAAGGGTGCAGAATGACCATAATTTGTCTCTGCGTGCCATCGGACACGACTGTGTCTGAATGGCAAAGGGGTGCGGAATGACCAAATTTTGTCTCCGCATGTCATCGAGCCCGCCGCCTCTGGATGACAAAAGGGTGCAGAATGACCATAATTTGTCTCTGCGTGCCATCGGACACGACTGTATCTGAATGGAAAAGGGGTACGGAATGACCAAATTTTGTCTCCGCATGTCATCGGGCCCGCCGCCTCTGGATGACAAAAGGGTGCAGAATGACCATAATTTGTCTCTGCGTGCCATCGGACACGACTGTGTCTGAATGGCAAAGGGGTGCGGAATGACCAAATTTTGTCTCCGCATGTCATCGGGCCCGCCGCCTCTGGATGACAAAAGGGTGCATAATGACCATAATTGGTCTATGCGTGCCATCGGACACGACTGTGTCTGAATGGCAAAGGGGTGCGGAATGACCAAATTTTGTCTCCGCATGTCATCGGGCCCGCCGCCTCTGGATGACAAAAGGGTGCAGAATGACCATAATTTGTCTCTGCGTGCCATCGGACACGACTGTGTCTGAATGGCAAAGGGGTGCGGAATGACCAAATTTTGTCTCCGCATGTCACATGACCTCAGGGTCAGTATGACAGATCTTGTGGGGCGACCGACAAAAGCAAGGCTCTTGCTCCTACGTATCCTCCAATGAGGAACTCAGACCTACGTAGTTCTAGATAACTTGTGAGACTCGAAAAAGTCTCCACCGGAAGATGCTGACATCTCCGGAAAGGGCGCAGATGACCACATTGGCCTCTGCTCATCAATCACACTTGGGGTCACTGAATGACGAGGTGCGGATAACTATAAGGTGTCTCCGCGGGTTACCAGCTCTTGGGTCATGGTAACAAAAAGCGGTGCGGTCGACAAAAGCGAGGCTCTTGCTCCTACGTATCCTCCAATGAGGAACTCAGACCTACGTAGTTCTGGATAACTTGTGAGACTTAAAAAAGTCTTGGTGTTTTCTCCACTAAAATGCAAACATGCTTTAGTAAAGAGACAAATATTCCAACTGATTAGAGCAGCATATGCTTTTTTGAGTGAAAAACAATGCGTCTACCGGGGAAGGAGAGTCTGCTGATGAAACCCCCCATAACCATAAATGAGATTTTGGAAGTTAGCATTTCGTTTCTAAATGACCATTTAGAGGAAACACTGGGTTCGACAAAAATAGAAGAAATCCACTCAAAGTGTATCAATCTCGCACAGGTAAGTGTTTTATCCTAGTTCCGAACCATAGATATGTCACGACTTGACTTTGCGAATTATTTCCTATCAAATCAAAGATTACACGTGTGATCATGGATCAATAGGACTTCCCTTGGAAATGGGTTCTTTTGGTGGGTTTTCCGGCTTTTGAGTTTTTTGGCTTTTTCCTTTTCTGTTCTTATTTGACGCGAAGCGAACAAGTCACCGACGCACAGGATTTTGGTTGGTAATCAAAGGGAGAAGACCACTTTTAGGTCATGGTTTCCTTTCCTTCCTTTTGTTCATTTGGTGACAATTCTGTATTGTTCAGATATTGTCTGGTCAAAAGACCTTTCTGCACATTTCTTCTGCTTCTTTGATCAGGAACTTTCTTTCCTTCCTTTTTCTTATTCTTTTTTTACTTTCTCCCATTCTTTGATTGGGAATTTCCTTTCCTCTCTTTTTTCCTTTGATTGGAAATTTTCCTTCTCTCCTTTTTTTTGCTTTCTCTTTGATTGGAAATTTTCCTTCTCTTTTTTTCCTTTGATTGGAAATTTTCCTTCTTTTCTTTTTTTTGCTTCTGAGGGTAAGGATTGACATTCTCACCCTGGGTCAAGGTTTATGGTGAGTTAGGATTTTGGCTCAAGGCTTGTAGAATGACTAGACATGATACATGTCAGGGTTTGGTTTGGTTCAAGGATAAAAAGGGATGCCCCACATTATTTCCATGACACAAATGCAAAAATGATGATTTGGAAACTTTATGCAAAACTGGTCATGCATGCACCTATGTGGACACTCAAGTGTCAAATTTTTATGGTCATGTGACGCTAGGGCTCATGATTCATTTCCTCTATTTTTAGTCAACCCAATGTTTCCAAAATATGTTCTTTTATCAATTTGTGCATTCATTCGAGTCCATTTTGGGCGTCCGGGAAAATTTTCACAGCATTCACCCTTCAGGTGTATACACATTTTTCAAAAACTAGTTATGATCAGTGAATTTTTTCAAAGAAAAGTTGGAAGTCATCTCTTTTCAAAAGCATGTTGGTTTTTCAGCTAGACAAGTTATTTTTCTTCTTTTTTTTTCTCTTTTTTTTTCATTTGTTCATTTCTTTTTCTCATTTGTTTTTGTTTTTGTTTTTCCTTTTTTTTCATGAGGTATTTTGCTACCTAAACATGTGTATATATTTGTGAGGTATTTTTGCTATATACATGCATATCCAAGGTATCTTGCTACCTAAACATACATATATATATTTTGTGAGGTATCTTTTTGCTACATACATGCATATCTAAGGTATCTTGCTACCTAAACATACATATATATATTTTGTGAGGTATCTTTTTGCTACATACATGCATATCTAAGGTATCTTGCTACCTAAACACGCATACATATATTTTGTGAGGTATGACTACCTTCCGAGCTTGTGCTTGTTTTATTTAAATTCTTAGGATCATGAGCAACTAGGTGTGTCCAATATGACTTGAGAAACAAAAGGTGATCAAATAGCAGGTAGAAATTTAAAAGTTACTAGGTTGCCTCCTAGTAGCGCTTCTTTAACGTCTTGAGCTGGACGCCTTATGACTTGTCGGTCACTGACCTAGTACTTTGCTTACCTTTGGCTTTGGACTTGGTCGCCTATTGGTCGGCCATGTGGTGTAGGCAATACTCAAACCTTTTTGTGGATGAGCTGAGGTGAACTCTAGAGGTGGTGGCGGTGTGTCTATTGCCCGCTACCGGCCATCCCAATGTTGATGTGGTGTTTCGCCCTGCGCCTGCCTGGGGGCGCAGTACTTCTTGATGAAAGCTCGATTGGTAGGGGGGCCTGATGACCTTGCTGGGGGCGACAGGCACTCCCTAGAACTGACAGAGACCCGTATTTAGAGCTGGCAACTCCAAGACCCTGTTGGCCTTCTTCGGGTCCACTAGGTGTCTTGCGGGCACTATCCCTGCAAACAATAGATGACATCAGAAATCAGTTGGGGGAGGTGCATACCTACCTATGCCACGACGACATGAACTTGCTGGGGGGAACGGGCGCCCTGTAGGGCCGACAGAGGCCCGTAACCAGAGCTGGAAACCCCAGGGCCCTGTTGGACTTCTTCAGGTCCACTGGGTGTCTTGGTGGGTGCGATCCCTGCAAACAATAGATGGTATCAGAAATCAGTTGAACCATATGCATACTTACCCATGTCGGGACGACACAGACCAACTGATACTTTTGCAGGGGGAGATTGGCATTGCGGTCGCTGGGCAGAATGTTGCTAAGTATCAATGTCATCTATATCTGTGTAAGAGTGGTCATGTTGGTGCGCATGATCCGCACTCGTCTCTTTGCAGCGGCACGGGTGAAATCTTGCCCCGGTATGCATAGTAGCTGTGTGACAGCCTCCCTCTCTGGTTGTGCTCGCACAGTTGGCCCTCCTCCAATATCAGGGGGTGGCCTAGGAACCGTTAAAAGTAAACTATCGGCCCCTTAACCGGGAGTGCAAGTCTCGGTTAAGCATTTAAGGACAGAGGACCTTAAATTCTCTTAAGGTGTAGATGTGGAGCACACTGAAAATGAGGACACGTAGCCCTCTAAAGGTGAGGGCGTGCAGCCCTCTCAAGACGAGGATGTGTAGTCCTCTGGAGGTGAGGGCGTGCAGCCCTCTAATGGCGAGGACGTGTAGTCCTCTCAAGGTGAGGGCGTGCAGCCCTCTGAAGGTGAAGACATGCAGTCCTCTAATGGCGAGGACGTGTAGCCCTCTCAAGGTGAGGGCGTGTAGCCCTACGAAGGTGAGGACATGCAGTCCTCTGATGGCGAGGGCGTGTAGCCCTCTGAAGGTAAGGACGTGTGGTCCTCTAAAGGTGAGGGCGTGTAGCCCTACGAAGGTGAGGACATGCAGTCCTCTGATGGCGAGGGCGTGTAGCCCTCTGAAGGTGAGGACGTGTAGTCCTCTAAAGGCAAGGACGTGTAGTCCTCTAAAGGTGAGGACATGTAGTCCTCGGAAGGTGAGGGCGAGGACATGTTGTCCTCTGAAGGTGAGGACATGTAGTCCTCGGAAGGTGAGGGCGTGTAGCCCTACGAAGGCGAGGGCGCGTAGCCCTCTGAAGGTGAGGACATGTAGTCCTCGGAAGGTGAGGGCGTGTAGCCCTACGAAGGCGAGGGCGCGTAGCCCTCTGATGGCGAGGGCGTGTAGCCCTCTGAAGGTGAGGACGTGTGGTCCTCTAAAGGTGAGGGCGTGTAGCCCTACGAAGGTGAGGACATGTAGTCCTCTAATGGCGAGGGCGTGTAGCCTTCTGAAGGTGAGGACATGCAGTCCTCTGATGGCGAGGGCGTGTAGCCCTCTGAAGGTGAGGACATGCAGTCCTCTGATGGCGAGGGCGTGTAGCCCTCTGAAGGTGAGGACATGCAGTCCTCTGATGGCGAGGACGTGTAGTCCTCTAAAGGTGAGGACATGCAGTCCTCTGATGGCGAGGACGTGTAGTCCTCTAAAGGTGAGGGCGTGTAGCCCTACGAAGGTGAGGACGTGTAGTCCTCTCAAGGCGAGGACGTGTAGTCCTCTAAAGGTGATAGGTACAAGTACCCAAGGGTCCACCCTTAAGAGAAAGCAAGAGATCGACTCATCGAGAGGGCCGGTCATCCCAAATCCACAAGATTTGGACATTAGATGTAGGAAATCTATGCAGTTAACATGATTTTTAGGGATGCAGATGCATGCAACCTTTGTCGTGAAATTTGGTAAATGCGGACTTCATATGAAACAATGCAATGTAATGGAAAGTTGTACAATGCTCATGACATTCTTTCCCTATTTTGATTTTGATTTTGATTTTGATTTGATTTTTTTTTGGAAAACACAAATTGACTGTCCTTTTGAAAGAGGTGATAGTCCATGCAACCTTATCCTATCTTTTGCAAATCTCTCCGAGAACTCCCTCAGAGTGTGTGTTCTATTTGATTTAGTCATTTGACCATTTTGGAGTGACGGCAATGGAGTCGTTTGATGTTTAATCAATCCATTGAAATCCTAGGGTTTGTCCCCCCTTTTTTTTAAAAAAAAACATCGATGGGTGAGAACTTTTGATCGGCCCCTATGTTCACTTGAGGCTCATGCACAGTGCCCCTCATTGCCCCAGTGTAAGGCTTTGAGGTATCAATCGTTGTCTTTCGTCCTGACCTTGTAGGAGGGAACCTATTGGGTGAGAACTTCTAATCTACCCTTAGGTTCGCTTGAGGTTTATGCATGGTGCCTTTCATTGCCCCAGTGTAGGGCTATGAGGTAACCATCGTTGTCTTGTTTTCATAGCCTCGTAGTGAGGAAGAATGAAAGAAGCAGTTGATTCTTGTAACAAGATGTCCCACCAGAAGCTTCAACATCAGACCACTTCCAGGGTGCTGGAACTACTTCACATGGACTTGATGGGGCCTATGCAAGTTTTAGTGATGCCAAAGGATCAAGTGTGTCATACCCTAATTTCGTCCGGGGACCTTTGCTCGATGACGTGCGACCATTCTTTGGTCCTCGTGAGGTGCTTGGCACCCATCATTAGGCAATTTGTGAAATTCCAGGACATGCCGAAAAACCAAAAAAATATTGATGCACAATCCGTAAGTTTCCGTGACACACCGGAAATCAAATGGAAGCATCGTTGCATAATTAAGTGAGGTTCCGTAACATTCCGTAAGTCGAAAAGGGGATGATTATGTAATCCGCAAGGTTCCGTAACATTACGGAAAGAAAACAAGTATCGTTACGAAATTCGTAAGTTTCCGTAACTTTACGAAAAAAGAATTACCAAAAAACAGCAGAGGGGGGTGTACTTAGTAAAAATGGGGGTGCAAATAGCACCCAGGCCCACTTGGGCCCTCTGGAATATTCCTCCAGAAGGCGGTTGCTTCTGGAGGAAGCAACCCTGCTCGCCTGGGCGAGCTGAGCTCGCCTGGGCGAGCTGGGTGGCAAGCTCCTCCCCTATTTTGCTATAAATAGGGGGAGGAGTGAAGAAGAAAAGGGTTCAGCCCCTTTGGCACTTCTCTCTCTTTCGAATTTGCTTGGAAAAATTGTTTCCGTGAAGAAAATCTAAGCCGAGGCGCTTCCGAAACGTTTCCGTAACGTTTTCCGTGAGGAATTTCGCAAAGATTTCAACCGTTCTTCGACGTTCTTCATTCGTTCTTCATCGTTCTTCGATCTTCAACGGGTAAGTACCTCGAACCAAGCTTTTCGATTCATTCTATGTGCCCGTAGTGGTCCACATTGTGTTTCGTGCATTTTTATTCTCGTTTTGTTTACTTTTTATACCCCCTGTTGACGTGCTTAAGCCATTTTACTTAAGTCATTTCTCGCTTAACTTAAAAATAAAATAAATTTCCACCGAACGTTTGAATTGTATTATCCATTAACTTCGGTTAAAATAAATTCCGACCGTTCGGTCGTGCCGTAACCACGTTGGAAATCAAAAAGAGGTAAAAAAATAATATAATAATCAAAAAGACATCTTTTAGTAAAATAAAGCGGAAAATCAATCGGACGTTTTCTCTTTGGGATTTCTCATTCTTAATCGAATTGATTAATAACTAAAGTGAAACTAAAGGCTAAAATCAATTCGCCTAGTCAAGCTCGTCCATAAAAATAGGCTTTTGAAGTTTGTCATTTCTTTTTTTTTCACTAAGTAAAATGGATCATTTTTAAGGTCCAACGCCTTAAAATGATCACCTCTTAAAGTAAAAAAGAATCACTTGATAAAAAAGAACTACGTAGGTCTGATTTTCTCATCCCAAATTGAGGAATACGTAGGAGCAAAGGGAAACACCCTTGTCGACCACAAAAAGAGAAAATATAAAACGGGTATGAAGGATATAGAGACATAAAAAGGGAACATAAAAAAATCAAAGTCATGTTTGCACATTCGATTAAAGGCTGCCGTCCCTTGGGGCGGACGTGTGGGGTGCTAATACCTTCCCCGCGCGTAAATACAACTCCCGAACCTTTCACTAAAAAGTTCGTAGATCGCGTCTTTTCCGGTTTTTCCGACGTTTTCCTCAAATAAACGTTGGTGGCGACTCCGCGCGTATTCCTTTCGTGGAACACGCATCCCGCGAGTCACGCGTCGCCCTCCCGCCGAAGGGTAGGTTGCGACAGTTGGCGACTCCACTGGGGACTGTTTTTAGAGAGTTAGGCCATTTAATTTTGTGCAATGTTTTACCGTGACTTACCCCTTTGTTGGTTTCCTTTCATTATGTTCTTGTGTATATAAACTCTTTGTTGCTTTTAGTGCGTTTTAAATGTATGCATGAAGTAAATATTTATTCATTTGATGCACACAAACATCAACACTATTTGCACACACTGTGAGTGAAAAAGGGCCCTATACCCGGGTTCATGGGAGCATAAGGAGTGGAGGTGAATCTGTAATCATGCTAGGTCTCCGACTTGCTTGATTACAGTGAACCCTCATCTAGAGCTTTTCTCTTTGAAAACCTATTGTTGCTAGTAGTCCCTACTGCTACAATATGTTCGTCAAAGGGGATGATACCTCTAGAAACCATCAAGAGAGATATAACTACCTTGGGGATTATTGCTAAAAGCCTAGTTAGTTCTCTCCCTTATAGGTCCCTTCAATAGGGGCACGAAGCAAACACGCTGCGTGCCATTTTTCACACTGCCATGCATGAATATCATATACCCTTTTGCTTATGTTCGGTAAATATTGTCATACTGTGCACATTCCCGCATTGTGTCTTTTGCATAGGCATTGCATATGGGTTCTGTCTTGATCCCTACTGTAAACAAACCAACGGAGGGTCCGTGTCGCCTTCTTAAAAACGTGCGTTGGGGCATTTCGCTACCCCTAGATGTCGTATCTAAGAAGGTGACAAATTCCCCGGACCCCCGTATTCGTAAATTGCATCTGTGTCATATGCATCTCGTCATGCATTCATCCATCCCACCCATGAGATACCGGAGTTTTGATTTGCACCAGCTTTTGTCTCACTTTAGTAAGCATGGGAACAAATCAAACCGGCAAGAGGTTCTACCAAGTCAAGGTCAAAAGCCCAGATACCACCAGCATCAAGGAATTAGGGCGGTTGATGGAACCCCTCCAAATGCAAGCCTTCCGCAAGACTTACGGAAAGATCTTAGAGTTGACCATAGCAGAGGTGTCCATAGAAGCCATTGCATCACTCACCCAATACTACGACCAGCCTTTGAGATGCTTCACATTCGGAGACTTCCAATTAGTACCAACCATTGAAGAATTTGAAGAAATTCTAGGATGTCCTCTCGGGGGAAGAAAACCATATCTTTCCTCCGGATGTCTCCCCTCTTTGAGCAGAATCGCAACTGTGGTCAAGGATTCAGCAAGAGGTTTGGACCGCATAAAACAGACTCGGAACGGCATAGCGGGCCTACCACAGAAGTACCTAGAAGACAAGGCGAGGGGTATGGCCAATCAAGGAGACTGGGTTCCGTTTATGGATGTGTTAGCTTTGCTAATTTTTGGGGTCGTCCTCTTTCCAAACGTGGATGGTTTGGTAGACCTAGCAGCAATCGACGCTTTCCTTGCCTACCACCATAGCAAGGAAAGTCCGGTGGTAGCTGTCTTGGCAGATCTATTTGACACATTTGACCGAAGGTGCGAGAAGAGTAGCGCACGGATCATCTGTTGCTTACCCGCCCTCTGTGTTTGGTTGGTTTCACACTTGTTCCAACAAGACACAAGACATCCATGTCCGCTCCTGAGCCATCGCTCGTGTACTGAAAAGAGGAGAATGGATTGGGACCAGCTCATGGCCGGGATAGGAGGTAGAACAATCAGTTGGTTCCCCCGATGGAAGGAAGGAAAAGAAGGAGTCCTTTTCTCATGTGGAAGATACCCAAACATTCCGCTGGTAGGAACGAGGGGTTGTATTAATTACAATCCCACGCTCGCTATAAGACAACTAGGGTACCCCATGAGGGGAGCACCGACGGAAGAAAGCATGTCTCCTTTCCTTGTGAGGGATCTCGGCGCACAAAATTCCAAGACTATACAAAGAGTCCATAAGGCATGGGAAACCCCGTTAAGGAAAGATCAAGAGCTTAGAGGCATTCGTAATGGCATCATTGGTGGGTACCACGAATGGCTGAAAGTTCGCATACGAGGTTTAGATTGGCTCGCCAAGTTAAAAGTCGTCAGCGAAGAGAATTTTGAAGCACCGGAAGAGGACGAAGAAGTCCAAGCTCTCAAAAGCGAGTTAGGACAGGCAAAACTCGCCAAGGAGAAGTTCAAGTTGGCTGCTACACACGTTCGGAAGGAGTGTGCCGGGTTACGGGAAGAGAATGCAATTACCGCAAGAGCCCTTGAACAAGAGACCAAGAGGGCTCGCAAGGAAGAGTATGGCCGGAACAAATTTCGCGGAGCTCTATGGGGTAGCAATAATGAACTCAAGTTGTGAAGGGAAGAAAGGGACCAGTCGCGAGCACATAGCATGGTTCTGAAAGAGGAGTTGATTGCTTGTTCAAGGTCCAAAAGAAGCTTGTCTCAGCGTTTATGCGAGACAGAGACCAACATGTTAGCTATCATCGCCAAGTACCAAGAAGAGTTAGGTCTAGCCACGGCCCACGAGCATAGAATCGCGGATGAGTATGCCCAAGTATACGCGGAAAAAGAGGCTAGAGGAAGGGTGATCGACTCTTTACACCAAGAGGCAACCATGTGGATGGATCGGTTTGCTCTTACCTTGAACGGGAGTCAAGAACTTCCCCGATTGTTAGCCAAGGCCAAGGCGATGGCAGACACCTACTCCGCCCCCGAAGAGATTCATGGGCTTCTCGGCTATTGCCAGCATATGATAGACTTAATGGCCCACATAATTAGAAATCGTTAGGAAACTTGTATGGTCTCTCAGACCTTGACTAGATATGACTTCCTTTTTGAAATAAAATGAGTTGGTCCCATGTTTCTACTCCAAAAAGCTTGTGCAAATCAAATCACTCCTACATCTCATCTCTAGCATGCATTTTCTTTCTTTACCCACTCCTCACGTTTGGTTTTTTAGGAAAAAACACCATAACTAAACGCGCCGCAAGGGATCCCTATCGCACCAGATCCAAATCTAGAACGATGGGTGATCAAGAGGAGACGCAGGAACAGATGAGAGCCGACATGTCGGCTCTGAAAGAACAAATGGCCTCCATGATGGAGGCCATGTTAGGTATGAAGCAGCTCATGGAGAAGAACGCGGCCACTGCCGCCGCTGTCAGTTCGGCTGCCGAAGCAGACCCGACTCTCTTGGCAACTACGCACCATCCTCCCTCAAACATAGTAGGACGGGGAAGGGACACACTGGGGCACGATGGCAGCCCTCACCTGGGATACAACCGAGCGGCTTACCCTTATGGATTGCCGCCCAACTATTCACCACCCATCTTGCAAGAAGATGCGGGCCACATTGCTTCTCCCGTCCATGAAAAAGAGCCTCCTCAGCAGCCCGACGAAGTCCATAAAGACCCTCAAGATTATGCTCGGAGGGATGTCGAGTTTTATCCCCCGATCCCCGAAGGGCCGGCACCAGGCACGTTGCCTCAACCCAACATCGCAGCATCGCCAATAGTTTTGTCTATGGAAGGGCCGCCCCCGGCAACTGAAGAAAGGAGGAAGCTCGATCTCCTTGAGGAAAGATTGAGGGCTGTGGAAGGATTTGGGGACTATCCGTTTGCAGACATGACGGATCTTTGCTTAGTACCCGATGTTGTTATTCCCCCGAAGTTCAAAGTGCCGGACTTCGACAAGTATAAAGGGACGACTTGTCCCAAAAACCATCTCAAAATGTACTGCCGTAAGATGGGCGCCCATTCTAAAGATGAAAAGCTGTTGATACACTTCTTTCAGGATAGCTTGGCCGGAGCTGCGGTAGTGTGGTACACTAATTTGGAAGCTTCCCGTATCCGTACTTGGAAGGATCTGATTACCGCCTTCCTAAGATAGTATCAGTACAATTCTGATATGGCTCCTGACCGTACTCAACTACAGAATATGTTCAAGAAAGAGGGTGAAACCTTTAAAGAATATGCGCAGCGATGGAGGGATTTGGCGGCACAAGTAGCTCCTCCCATGGTTGAGAGAGAGATGATCACCATGATGGTAGACACTCTGCCAGTGTTCTACTATGAGAAGCTAGTGGGTTACATGCCGTCCAGCTTTACGGATCTGGTGTTTGCCGGGGAAAGAATCGAGGTTGGATTGAAGAGAGGAAAGTTTGATTACGTTTCCTCCACAAACGTGAATGCCAAAAGAATCGGGGCAACAGGGGCAAAAAGGAAGGAAGGAGATGCCCATGCCGTCTCTTCAACACCCGCGTGGGTCAAACCCCAGCAAACACCTCATGGTACCCATCAGTACGCGCAACATCACCCAAGCTTCTCGGCTCATGCTGGGAACGCCTCTAGTTCAACACCCGTGCAGCCTAAAGCACCCACCCAGAGGGAAGCTCCCCAAGTTCCAACTCCGAACACGACTCGACCGGCCGGTAATTCCAACACGACAAGGAACTTCCCTCCGAGGCCATTGCCGGAATTCACCCCGCTCCCAATGACGTACGAAGATCTTCTACCATCCCTCATCGCCAATCATTTGGCCGTGGTAACTCCCGGAAGGGTCCTCGAACCCCCTTTCCCGAAGTGGTATGACCCTAATGCAACTTGCAAGTACCATGGGGGTGTCCCGGGGCATTCTGTCGAAAAATGCTTGGCCCTTAAATACAAGGTCCAACATTTAATGGATGCCGGATGGCTGACTTTCCAAGAGGATCGGCCCAATGTGAGGACCAACCCGCTCGCCAATCATGGAGGGGGAGCAGTTAATGCAGTTGAATCCGATAGGCCCCACAGGTCTAAACCTTTAAGAGATGTGGCAACCCCTAGGAGGTTTATCTTTGAGGCCCTACAAAAGGGAGGTGTAATTCCCCATAGTGGGTGTAAGGAGGATTCCTGTCTGCTACATTCCGGCGAGATGCATGACATGGAGACGTGTTTGGAAGTAGAGGAATTGTTACAGCGGATGATAGACCAAGGTCGACTAGAAGTCGGCATTGAAGGAAAAGAAGAGCAGCATATATGCATGCAATCTACGGAGGGGAGCGGTGTTGCGAAGCCCAAACCCTTGGTGATATACTTCACTAAAAGTGCAGCCTCGCAAAAGCCCGGGCACCCCTTAATGGCCAAACCTGTTCCTTTCCCGTATCAAAATAGTCACGCGGTCCCGTGGAGATATACACCTTCGGGGAAGAAGGAAGAAGAAGTCACTGACGTCAGCTCGCTGTCAGCTAAAGTAACAAATATCACGGGGCTGAGTGGTGTGACCCGTAGTGGTCGTGTGTTCGCACCTCCGGACCTACCAGTCCAACCCGCCGACGTCAAAGGAAAAGGAAAAGTGGTGGAGGAACAAGATGGCGAAGCACCCCACGCTTCGAATAAAGATATTCCAGCAAAGGGGCCCCCAGAGAAAAAGGATGGTAGAAAGGAGGTGTCGCTAGAGGAAGCCAGCGAGTTCCTTCGCATAATTCAGCAGAGTGAATTCAAGGTTATCGAACAGCTCAACAAAACCCCGGCTAGGGTCTCGCTGCTGGAGTTACTTATGAGCTCCGAGCCTCATCGGGCTCTGCTAGTAAAAGTGCTGAACGAGGCTCACGTGGCCCAAGATATCTCGGTAGAAGGTTTCGGAGGGCTGGTCAACAATATCACTGCCAACAACTATCTTGCCTTCGCCGAAGAAGAAATCCCCGCCGAGGGGAGAGGGCATAATAAGGCTTTACACGTGTCAGTCAAGTGTATGGACCATATCGTAGCCAAGGTACTCATCGATAATGGTTCCAGTTTAAACGTGATGCCTAAGAGCACTTTGGAGAAGTTACCATTCAATGTTTCCCACTTAAAACCAAGTTCAATGGTGGTTCGGGCCTTCGACGGCACTCGCCGAGAGGTTAGGGGAGAGATCGATCTCCCAGTACAAATAGGCCCTCACACCTGTCAAGTCACCTTCCAAATAATGGATATTAACCCCCCCTACAGCTGCCTGTTGGGGCGCCCGTGGATCCACTCAGTGGGAGTCGTGCCGTCTACGCTCCACCAAAAGCTGAAATTCGTAGTGGAGGGGCACTTGGTCATCGTGTCAGGCGAGGAAGATATCTTGGTAAGCTGCCCATCCTCCATGCCTTATGTGGAAGCCGCAGAAGAATCGTTAGAAACTGCTTTCCAGTCTTTTGAGGTGGTCAGCATTTCCTCCGTGGACTCCCTCTTTGGGCAACCTTGTCTGTCCGATGCAGCGGTAATGATGGCCCGAGTTATGTTGGGGAACGGTTATGAGCCCGGGATGGGTTTAGAAAAAAACAACGGCGGCATAACTAGACTGATAAATGCCCAAGGTAATCGTGGGAAGTATGGTTTAGGCTATAAGCCCACTCAGGCAGACATGAAAAGAAGCATCGCGGGAAGGAAGAACAATGGTCAAAGTTCGCGTTGGAGACAAGAAGGTGAAGGAAGCCCGCCCTGCCACATAAGTAGAAGCTTTATAAGCGCGGGTTCGGGAGACAAAGGTCAAGCGTTCGCGATATGCGAAGATGATATTCCGAGTACTTTGGATTTGGTACGACCATGCTCTCCTGATTTCCAGCTGGGAAATTGGCGAGTGGAGGAACGCCCCGGCATTTACGCAACAAGCATAATGTAAACCTTTACGGTTTTAAAAGCTCTATAGTTGGGCCTAGGCTTTAGAGTTTTCATTTTGCTAAGGCTTTGTGTCTTTTGTGTTTGAATTTATAATACAAGGATCTTTCTTCATCTGTTCCTGGTCTCTACCCATTCTCATTCATTTGCATGTTTACTTCTTTTTCTAAAACGGCAGATTCGATGACGAGTCCCCCGAAGGTACTAATACCTGGGACCCGTCTATCAACTTTGAGCAAGAAATGAATCAAACGGAAGATGAAGGAGATGAGGATGTGGGACTTCCTTCGGATCTAGAAAGAATGGTCGCCCATGAGGACCAAGAAATGGGGGCCTCATCAAGAAGAAACAGAGCTAGTAGACTTAGGAATTGGCAGTGGAAAGAGGGAAGTAAAGATAGGTACAGGCATTACCGCACCTATCCGTGAAGAATTAATAATCCTGCTAAAAGACTACCAAGACATCTTTGCTTGGTCATACCAAGATATGCCCGGTTTGAGTTCTGACATTGTGCAGCACCGATTACCTCTAAATCCCGGGTGTTCCCCGGTAAAACAGAAACTAAGGAGGATGAAGCCCGAAACATCCTTGAAGATAAAAGAAGAAGTGAAGAAGCAATTTGACGCTGGATTTCTGGCCGTCGCTCGGTATCCAGAATGGGTTGCCAACATCGTACCAGTTCCTAAAAAAGGTGGGAAAGTACGAATGTGTGTAGATTATCGGGACCTGAATCGGGCCAGTCCCAAGGACAATTTTCCTTTACCACACATCGATATCCTCGTAGATAACACGGCCAATTTCGCTTTATTTTCCTTCATGGACGGTTTCTCTGGTTACAATCAGATAAAGATGGCGCCCGAGGATATGGAAAAGACTACTTTCGTCACGCTGTGGGGAACGTTCTGTTACAAGGTGATGTCCTTTGGACTCAAGAATGCCGGGGCAACTTATCAACGGGCCATGGTAGCTTTGTTCCATGATATGATGCATCAAGAGATCGAGGTCTACGTGGACGACATAATTGCTAAATCTAAATCTGAGGAAGAACACCTTGTCAACCTGCGGAAGTTGTTCGAAAGGCTTAAGAAATATCAATTAAGGTTGAACCCCGCTAAGTGTACCTTTGGGGTCAAATCAGGGAAATTGCTTGGTTTCGTTGTAAGCCAGAAAGGGATAGAGGTAGACCCCGAAAAAGTGAAGGCTATCCTTGAGATGCCGGAACCCCGTATAGAGAGGCAAGTCCGAGGGTTCCTGGGGCGCTTGAATTATATTGCCAGATTCATATCGCAGCTCACCGCCATTTGTGAGCCGTTGTTTAAACTCTTGCGCAAAAACCAAACTGATCGGTGGAATGAGTATTGCCAAGAGGCTTTCGGAAGGATCAAAAAGTGCCTAATGAATCCTCCCGTGCTTATGCCACCAGTACCTGGAAGGCCTCTCATTTTGTACATGACAATCTTGGACGAATCAATGGGGTGTATGCTGGGGCAACATGACGAATCCGGGAAGAAAGAGCGCGCTGTTTACTACCTAAGTAAGAAGTTCACGACCTGTGAGATGAATTACTCCTTGCTCGAAAGAACGTGTTGTGCTTTAGTATGGGCGTCCCATCGCTTAAGGCAGTACATGCTGAGCCATACTACCTGGTTGATATCCAAAATGGACCCGGTCAAGTACATCTTTGAAAAGCCAGCTCTCACAGGACGAATCGCCCGGTGGCAAGTCTTGCTATCTGAGTTTGATATAGTCTACGTCACCCAAAAGGCGATAAAAGGAAGCGCTTTGGCAGATTATTTGGCCCAACAGCCTCTTAACGACTACCAGCCCATGCATCCGGAATTCCCGGATGAGGACATCATGGCCTTGTTCGAGGAAAAGTTGGACGAAGATCGGGACAAATGGACTGTATGGTTTGACGGAGCGTCAAACATTCTAGGTCATGGCGTTGGGGCAGTGTTGATCTCTCCGGACAATCAATGTGTACCTTTCACAGCCAGGCTAGGATTCGACTGCACCAACAACATGGCCGAATATGAAGCATGTGCCCTAGCCGTCCAGGCAGCAATTGACTCCAATGTCAAACTACTCAAGGTGTACGGCGACTCAGCGTTGGTAATCCATCAGCTGAGAGGGGAATGGGAAACTAGAGATCCCAAGCTGATACCCTACAAAGCCTACATCAAGGAATTGGCTAAAACTTTCGATGAGATCTCCTTCCATCATGTTCCCCGCGAGGAAAATCAAATGGCGGATGCACTTGCTACGTTGGCATCTATGTTCCAGCTAACACCGCACGGGGACCTACCCTACATTGAATTCCAGTGTCGTGGCAAACCCGCACATTGTTGCCAAGTGGAAGAGGAACGGGACGGAAAGCCTTGGTGTTACGACATCAAGCAATATGTCGTAAGCAAAGAATACCCGCCAGAGATTGCCGACAACGATAAAAGGACATTGAGGAGGTTGGTAGCCAGTTTCTTCATGAGCGGAGGCACACTGTATAAGAGAAATCACGACATGACACTCCTGCGATGTGTGGATGCCAAGGAGGCAAATCACATGATCGAGGAAGTCCATGAGGGCTCGTTTGGAACACACGCCAACGGGCATGCTATGGCCAGGAAGATCTTAAGAGCAGGTTATTACTGGCTTACCATGGAAAGTGATTGTTGTGTCCATGTGAGGAAGTGCCACAAATGTCAAGCATTCGCGGATAATGTCAATGCCCCACCGCATCCCCTGAATGTCATGTCCGCCCCTTGGCCTTTCTCCATGTGGGGAATAGATGTCATCGGGGCCATTGAGCCCAAGGCCTCGAATGGTCATCGCTTCATCCTCGTAGCAATAGATTATTTCACCAAGTGGGTCGAGGCGGCTTCATATACCAATGTCACGAGGAATGTGGTGGTCAGGTTCATTAAGAAGGAGATCATCTGCCGATATGGTTTGCCAAGAAAGATTATCACGGACAACGGCACCAACCTGAATAACAAAATGATGGGGGAAATGTGCGAGGAGTTTAAAATCCAGCATCACAATTCCACACCCTACCGGCCAAAGATGAATGGAGCCGTGGAAGCAGCCAATAAGAATATCAAAAAGATTATCCAAAAGATGACCGTGTCATACAAGGATTGGCACGAGATGCTCCCATTCGCGTTACACGGTTACCGGACTTCAGTGCGAACGTCAACTAGGGCAACGCCGTTCTCATTGGTATATGGGATGGAGGCGGTGTTACCATTTGAGGTAGAAGTCCCGTCATTAAGGATCTTGGCAGAATCCGGATTAAAGGAATCAGAGTGGGCTCAAACACGCTACGATCAGCTCAACCTCATTGAGGGTAAGCGCTTAACGGCCATGAGTCATGGGCGCTTATACCAGCAAAGAATGAAGAGTGCATTCGACAAGAAAGTACGCTTACGCAAGTTCCATGAGGGAGACCTTGTG
This sequence comes from Glycine max, assembly GCF_000004515.6. Classification (NCBI taxonomy): domain Eukaryota; kingdom Viridiplantae; phylum Streptophyta; class Magnoliopsida; order Fabales; family Fabaceae; genus Glycine; species Glycine max. The sequence goes on from NC_038243.2 coordinate 27,834,013, forward strand.
CTAAAGAAAATGTCCCATGCTGTCAAGGACCACCGAGGGAAATGGGCCCCGAACTACGAAGGGCCTTTTGTTGTGAAGAGGGCTTTTTCCGGAGGAGCCCTGGTGCTTACCAACATGGATGGCGAAGAGCTACCTTCACCCGTGAACTCTGATGTCGTCAAACAATATTATGCTTAGAAGCTGGGGCAATTAAGGATGTCGCTGCATGTTCTTTATCTTTATGCGTTTTCTGGATTTCCCCCAGGGATTTCCGGTCCGTTGTATCTCTTGTTACGATCTTTCAAAGAAATGAACATGGATTTGAGGCTTTTAGTCCTCACGTTAGTTTCACACCTTGCGTTAATTTGTGATCGCCTGAGCCCTTCCGCTCAGTTCATGGGATCCCCCAAGCGCTTAATTAGAATTGAACCTGAACCAACTTTCCCTAAATTTTCTGCGTTTGAAAACATTCATGCATACGCATGTATACGCATGTATATTGTTGTGGTAAAACAGGGGCAGGATCACATTGGGCTACCTTCTGGAGTGGAGACAAAAACATGAACGGCAGAAACCAATCAAGGTAGGGTAATGATGCGGTCAAGATTGGCCATACCTGGTTGTTTATTAATTGCAGGTACTTAAGGATGAACGCAAGCGGGGATGGGGTCACGACCGACCGATCGTTGCCCTTCTCTGTGCGAAACAAGCAGGGAGTATCGCTGCAAGGCAGCCCCGTATCCTTTCTATTTTGCAGCTTTCTTTTACTATTTGTTTGTTTTAAAAAGGAAAAGAGTAATAATAAGATAAGTAATCAACGCCTAATTCTAACCTAAGTAAGTTCAAGTTAGGCAAAATGCTAATCCATGAGAAGGGAGGGGACATGGTTAATGTTCCCCTCAAAAAAAAAAAAAAAAAGTGCAGGTTAGCTCGCCTGGGCGAGCTGGGCTCGCCTGGGCGAGCCACCCCTGCACCAAATTATAAAAATGACGAAAGGGGGGGCGTTTTTACATTCAAAAACTTCTTTTCCCCCCTTTCAAAAGCCATACCCACGGGATTGACGCACTGATGCCATCTATATTTTTGCAGGTATGGCGCCCACTAGGCACCCTTTAGACCCAGATAAGTCCAACAGGGCCCTGGGATTCCCCGCACTGATCACAGGACTCTGCCGGTCGTTCGGAGTCCCCGTTGCACCTACCAAGGTGATTCGGCCGCCCATCACCCGGGCTTTTATTGAGAAGTACTGTACCCAGAGACAGGCTCAGGGTGATGCTCCGCAGGCCGCAGGCGCGCCACCACCACCTCATCAGGCTGACCAGGCTGGGGCATTTGACATAGAGCAGTATTTACGGCATTTGGTTCGCCAGCAGGCGGCCAACCACCGAGCACATGTACGGACCCATGACTGTCTGTACCAGATGAGCCTTAGCATGCAGAGCCAGGGCTTCGCTTCTTTTTCATGCCCTACTCCAGACCAGTTCAGGGCAGAGGTAGCATGGCCCGGAGATTGGCCCGAGGCCCAAGCAGGAGAGGCACCCCCAGAAGCTCCCGGCGATGGAGAAGAAGCCCATGAGGATGAGGAGATGGCCGATTTGCTTGACTTCTTGGGAGGGAGTGGAGACACGTGACTGGGAGATCCCCAGATTCATGTTTTCTTTCATATTTCTTTTGTCATTTTTATTCTATGTTATTGTTTTGACTTGAGAGGCTAATGTTTGTTTTTGTTGTTTTGATTGTCATTTGTACAGCGCATACATTTTTGTTTAGATTGGTGCGTTAGTATTTGTATATCATTACTATCGATGATGTTTGAAATTCTGGAACCGTGTAGAGTTCTTCGTTTAGGAACGTCGTCCAAAAGTATATATGTAAAATAAACAAAAAAAAAAAAAAAATCATGATAAAAATAAAAATAGAAAAGAAAAGAAAATGAAATGGAAAAGAGAACAAAAGGGAAAGAAGAGGGCAAGTAAAGAAAAAGAGAGCAAATAAGAAAAAAGAAGAAGGCAAGTAAGGAAAAAGGTGGAAAAAGAGAAAATAAGTTGTCTAGCTAAAAAACGACATGCTTTTGAAAAGAGACGATTTCCAACTTTTCTTTGAAAAAATTCATTGATCATAACCAATTTTTGGAAAATGTGTCTACACCTGAAGGGTGAATGCTGTGAAATTTCCCCGGACGCCCGAAATGGACTCGGATGAATGCACAAATTGATAAAAGAACATATTTTGGAAACATTGGGTTGATTAAAATAGAGGAAATGAATCCTGAGCCCTAGCATCACATGACCATAAAAATTTGACACTTGAGTGTCCGCATAGGTGCATGCATGACCAGTTTTGCATAAAGTTTCCAAATCATCATTTTTGCATTTGTGTCATGGAAATAATGTGAGGCATCCCTTTTATCCTTGAGCCAAACCAAACCCCGACATGTATCATGTCTAGCCATTCTACAAACCTTGAGCCAAAATCCTGACTCACCATAATCCTTACCCTCGGAAGCAAAAAGGAAGAGAAGGAAAATTTCCAATCAAAGAGAAAGCAAAAAAAAGAAAAAGAAAGGAAATTCCCAAATCAAAGAGTGGGAGAAAGCAAAAGAAAAAGAAAGAAAATTCCCAACCAAAGAATGGGAGAAAGTAAAAAAGGAAGGAAAGAAAGTTCTTGATCAAAGAAACTAGAAGAAATGTGCAGAAAGGTCTTTTGACCAGACAATATCTGAACAATACAGAATTGTCACCAAATGAACGAAAAAAGAAGAAAAGGGAACCACGACCTAAAATAGTCTTCTCCCTTTGATTACCAACCAAAATCCCGTGCGCTAGCGACTTTTTTTTCTCGCCCCGCACTAAACAAAAACAGAAAAAAGAAAAAAGCCAGAAAAATCAAAAGCCAAAAACACACAAAAGCCGAAAGAAGAAACCACCAAAAGAACCCATTCCCAAGGGAAGCCCTATTGATCCATGATCACGCGTGTAATTTTTGATTTGATAGGAAATAATTTGCAAAGCCAAGTCATGACATATCTATGGTTCGGAATTAGGATGAAACACTTACCTGTGCGAGATTGATACACTTTGAGTGATTTTCTTCTATTTTTGTCGAACCCAGTGTTTCCTCTAAATGGTCATTTAGAAACAAAATGCTAACATCCAAAATCTCATTTATGGTTATGGGAGATTTCATCAGCAGACTCTCCTTCCCCGGTAGACGCATTGTTTTTTCACTCAAAAAAGCATATGCTGCTCTAAATTAGTTGGAATATTTGTCTCTTTGCTAAAGCATGTTTGCATTTTAGCGGAGAAAACACCGAGACTTTTTCAAGTCTCACAAGTTATCCAGAACTACGTAGGTCTGAGTTCCTCATTGGAGGATACGTAGGAGCAAGAGCCTCGCTTTTGTCGACCACGCCGCCTTTTCTTGCCATGACTCAAGAGCTGGTAGCCCGCGGAGACACCTTACGGTTATCCGCACCTCGTCATTCAGTGACCCCAAGTGTGATTCACGAGCAGAGACCAATATGGTCATCTGCGCCCTTTCCGGAGATGTCAGCATTTTCCGATGGACACTTTTCAAGTCTCACAAGTTATCCAGAACTACGTAGGTCTGAGTTCCTCATTGGAGGATACGTAGGAGCAAGAGCTTTGCTTTTGTCGGCCGCCCCATAATCTTTGTCATACTGACCCTGAGGTCATGTGACGTGCACCCTTGTATCATCCAGAGGCGGCGGGCCCGATGATACGCGGAGATACCTTACGGTTATCCGCACCCTTTTGTCATCCAGAGGCGGCGGGCCCGATGACAAGCAGAGACCAAGTTTGGTTATTCGCACCCTTTTGTCATCCAGAGGCGGCGGGCCCGATGACAAGCAGAGACCAAGTTTGGTCATTCTGCACCCTTGTATCATCCAGAGGCGGCGGGCCCGATGATACGCGGAAATACCCGAGTGGTTATCCGTATAAACATTCTTTTGCTATCTGTAAGACAGAACGCTTGATAGCATGCAGAGGCTGACATAGTCTTCTGCACCTTTTGTTCCTCCGGGAACAACAAGTCATTTACATGCGGAAATTTCATGGTCGCCCGCGACTCTCGTCAACCGAGAGGAGCGAAATTAGTGTCATACACTGATTTTCGGGGACAGAACGCTTGATAGCATGCAGAGACTGACATAGTCTTCTGCACCTTTTGTTCCTCCGGGAACAACAAGTCATTTACATGCGGAAATTTCATGGTCGCCCGCGACTCTCGTCAACCGAGAGGAGCCAAATTAGTGTCATACACTAATTTTCGGGGACCTTTGCTTGATGACATGCGACCATTCTTTGGTCCTTGTGAGGTGCTGGGCACCCATCATTAGGCAATTTGTGAAATTCTAGGAGCGACAAGTCATGGTCTCCCGCGACTCTCGTCAACCGAGAGGAGCGAAATTAGTGTCATACACTGATTTTCGGGGACCTTTGCTTGATGACATGCGACCATTCTTTGGTCCTTGTGAGGTGCTTGGCACCCATCATTAGGCAATTTGTGAAATTTTGGGAACAACAAGTCATTTGCATGTGGAGATTTTATGGTCACCTGCGACTCTCGTCAAATCGAGAGGAACGAAATTAGTGTCTTATCTTTACTTTCCTTTTATCTCCAATAAAAGACAAGTAAAGAGGGGCAACTATCATACCCTAATTTCGTCCGGGGACCTTTGCTCGATGACGTGCGACCATTCTTTGGTCCTCGTGAGGTGCTTGGCACCCATCATTAGGCAATTTGTGAAATTCCAGGACATGCCGAAAAACCAAAAAAATATTGATGCACAATCCGTAAGTTTCCGTGACACACCGGAAATCAAATGGAAGCATCGTTGCATAATTAAGTGAGGTTCCGTAACATTCCGTAAATCGAAAAGGGGATGATTATGTAATCCGCAAGGTTCCGTAACATTACGGAAAGAAAACAAGTATCGTTACGAAATTCGTAAGTTTCCGTAACTTTACGAAAAAAGAATTACCAAAAAACAGCAGACGGGGTGTACTTAGTAAAAATGGGGGTGCAAATAGCACCCAGGCCCACTTGGGCCCTCTGGAATATTCCTCCAGAAGGCGGTTGCTTCTGGAGGAAGCAACCCTGCTCGCCTGGGCGAGCTGGGTGGCAAGCTCCTCCCCTATTTTGCTATAAATAGGGGGAGGAGTGAAGAAGAAAAGGGTTCAGCCCCTTTGGCACTTCTCTCTCTTTCGAATTTGCTTGGAAAAATTGTTTCCGTGAAGAAAATCTAAGCCGAGGTGCTTCCGAAACGTTTCCGTAACGTTTTCCGTGAGGAATTTCGCAAAGATTTCAACCGTTCTTCGACGTTCTTCATTCGTTCTTCATCGTTCTTCGATCTTCAACGGGTAAGTACCTCGAACCAAGCTTTTCGATTCATTCTATGTGCCCGTAGTGGTCCACATTGTGTTTCGTGCATTTTTATTCTCGTTTTGTTTACTTTTTATACCCCCTGTTGACGTGCTTAAGCCATTTTACTTAAGTCATTTCTCGCTTAACTTAAAAATAAAATAAATTTCCACCGAACGTTTGAATTGTATTATCCATTAACTTCGGTTAAAATAAATTCCGACCGTTCGGTCGTGCCGTAACCACGTTGGAAATCAAAAAGAGGTAAAAAAATAATATAATAATCAAAAAGACATCTTTTAGTAAAATAAAGCGGAAAATCAATCGGACGTTTTCTCTTTGGGATTTCTCATTCTTAATCGAATTGATTAATAACTAAAGTGAAACTAAAGGCTAAAATCAATTCGCCTAGTCAAGCTCGTCCATAAAAATAGGCTTTTGAAGTTTGTCATTTCTTTTTTTTTCACTAAGTAAAATGGATCATTTTTAAGGTCCAACGCCTTAAAATGATCACCTCTTAAAGTAAAAAAGAATCACTTGATAAAAAAGAACTACGTAGGTCTGATTTTCTCATCCCAAATTGAGGAATACGTAGGAGCAAAGGGAAACACCCTTGTCGACCACAAAAAGAGAAAATATAAAACGGGTATGAAGGATATAGAGACATAAAAAGGGAACATAAAAAAATCAAAGTCATGTTTGCACATTCGATTAAAGGCTGCCGTCCCTTGGGGCGGACGTGTGGGGTGCTAATACCTTCCCCGCGCGTAAATACAACTCCCGAACCTTTCACTAAAAAGTTCGTAGATCGCGTCTTTTCCGGTTTTTCCGACGTTTTCCTCAAATAAACGTTGGTGGCGACTCCGCGCGTATTCCTTTCGTGGAACACGCATCCCGCGAGTCACGCGTCGCCCTCCCGCCGAAGGGTAGGTTGCGACAAAGTGCTTCCAAGTTTTATTCAAGACAAGAATCCAAGAATCCAAGAATATCAAGATATATGATCAAGTTGATCTCTAGAATCTTAGGAAGAAGTTTCCAAATTGAAACAACAAAAGGTTTGGCCAAAGAATTCTATCTAAATCATTTTAAATTGAGATTTACTCTCTGGTAATCAATTACCAGCAGCTGAAAATGTTTAGAATAGTCACTAGAAATTTGAATTCAAAATTTATAATGTGTAATCGATTACACATGGATGGTAATTGATTGCCAACAGTTTATTCAAATTTTAAAGCCTGTGATCGATTACACAAGTCTTGTAATCGATTACCAGAGGAGATTTTCAGAAAATAATTTCCAAGAGTCACATCTATTTAAATGGTTTATGAATGGCCATCAAAGGTGACTTGGAAACACGAATTTAAAGAGAGTTTTCATTGCCCAAAAGTTTTATCCTCTCAAAAAGATTAAGAGTTTTTCTGAACTGAACTGTCTTATCCTCTCAAAAAGATTCCTTGGTCAACCACTTGCATATTCAATAAGGAATTTTGATTGGTCTTCATTGTACAATCTATCCCTTTTAAGAGAGATTTCTTCTTCTCTTCTTCTTACTTCTGAAAAGGGATTAAGAGACTGAGAGTCTCTTATTGTAGAGGATTCTTGAACACAAGGGAAGGGTTGTCCCTGTGTGGTTTAGACTTTGTAAAAGGAGTTTTACAAAGAGAGTGGAAAATCTCAAGTGGGTTTCTTGAGGACTGGACGTAGGCGCGGGAAGTGGCCGAACCAGTATAAATCAAGTTTGCATTCCTCTCTTCCTTTAAACTTCTTTTATTGCTATTTATCTTTTGCTTTAAAGAAGTTTATTTTGATTTGTCTTTTGAGTAATTCATGTTAAGGGTGCATTGTTAATCCAAAAAGAAAGAGTGATAGTTCAATTGGGGAATAGTCTTTGCATCTTAATTCAACCCCCCCTTTCTTAAGATAACTGAGGCCATTTGTCCAACATCCTATTCTTGACAACTCGCTTCTCTAAGAAGACAAACTTTCCGGCATGATAAAATGAGGTCACATGAACGCCAATATTTTTACTTGAAAACACAGTCAATCAAATGCCCCTTCTTCTTTTTTTTTTTACTTTACTCGTCGTTTTACGACACCCCCACCAATGTGCAAGATGAGTAATCTCTGATTGAACGGTCTTGGAAGTCAACACTCAGGAGCGCAGGTTGCTTGAGCAAACAGACCAATGACTTACACTCACATTCCGGTGGAAGTTGAATAAGCAAACATGCATTTGTGAGAGGATGAGAGACAAAGATATCAACTTTATCCATTTCATTTAACATTGTAACTGTGGTTTACAATAATGGCATAAACTTGGAAATCCTCAAGAGTCATTAGAGACACCTAACAACAGCCTTCAAAATTGCCCCATGTGTGGCATCTCTTGTCAATGTCAGGATTTACACGCAATTCTCCTCAAATTTCAGCCAGCCCGCATCAATTAGACCTTGCACCTTACGCTTCAGAGCCCTACAATGCTCAATGGAACGCCCCGGGGCTTCTCCGTGACAAGCACACGTTGCGTTCGAGTTGTATTCTCGGAGAAATGGAGGTTAATGAACCTTGGCTAGGGTTATGGCTACCATTGAATTATCAAGTAGATATGGGAGCAAGTCAGCATAGGACACTGGAATTGGGGTGAATTCTACAGGCTTTCTCGCTGCAAAATTCATTTCTTGGTTGGTGTTTTTGGTTTGTGCTAAAGGTGGTGTTCGTCATTGGAAGTGCGGTAGACAGACTTTGTGGTTGATTTAGGGATGACCTTTGTGGATAAATGGGCGGTAGGTAAGGAGAAGGGTTGAGTAATGACATTGTTGGGTTGGTGGGAAACTTGGCCGTATAGGAATGGCAATCACAGCATGGGTTTCTCCCTCTTTCTCACCCTCTTCATTTGCCCCAGTTTTCTCATTCGTCCAAGCAGGATGATTAAATTTGCCTCTTTTCAGATCCACTTCGATCTTTTTGCTGGCGAAGACCAAATCTGTAAAACTTGAAGGTGTGTAACCCACCATTTTTTTCATAGTAGAACACCGGTCACGTGTCTACTATCATTGTGATAATCTCTTTCTCTGTTTTTGGGGGTGCTACTTGAGTTGCCAAGTCTCTCCATCTTTGGGCGTATTCTTTGAAAGATTCGTGCCCCTTTTTGCACACTTTTTGTAGTTGCATCCTATCCGGAGCCATATCAGAATTGTACTGACACTGCCTAACGAGGGCAACCATTAGGTCCTTCCAAGAATGGACTCAGGAAGGTTCCTAAGTTAGTATACCAGGTGACAGTTGTCCTAGTAAAACTTTCTTAGGAAAAATATATTAGCAGTTTCTCATCTTTTGCGTATGCCCCCATCTTCCGACAATACATCTTTAAGTGGTTCTCGGAGCAAGTAGTCCCTTTGTACTTGTCAAAGTCCGGCACCTTGAACTTAGGAGGGGTGACGATATTGGGTACTAGGAACAACTCTTCTAGGTTAGCAACGGCATAATCTTCACCTCCTTCAATGGCCCTGAGCATTTCCTCTAGATGATCCAACTTTCCCATTCCTGCCATAGTCATGAGGGTTTTTAACCGTTGTGGAACGCGAGGGTTGTAGTTGTGGATGATACTGAGGGCCCTCCAAAGTGTTTTGCAGGGGTACACCACCAACTTCTTGCCCTTCAGCGGCATATCCGAGGCAAGGCTCGAAGTCGGCTAGATTGTGGTGGGGAATTTCATGCGTCTCCTCCATGGGTCGAGAGACATGTGCATGATCAGATTGAGGTTATTGGTTCTCAATGAGTATCGGAGTGGAGTTATTGAGATTTTCATTGAGAGTGTATGCCACATTGGGTGGTGTATAGTTGGGAGGCAAGCCATATGATGGGAAGACGTGCTCGTTTTGAATTTGCACATCATGGGGTCGTCCGTACCTCCCAAATCTTTGCCTACCATATTTGAGGTTGGATGATTCATTTGGTTGAGGCCAGATGGGAGCATCGGGTTCACCTTAGCGACAGCGCTAGTAGTGGCAACTATAACCGCATTGGCTTCCATTATCTTCTTCATGCTCATCATGGCCTCCATCATTGTGGCCATTTGCTCTTTCATGGCTTCCATTTCGGCCTTCATCTTCTCTTGCACCTCCTCTGCTTCACCCATTACTCTAGCTCTAGCACGAGTTCGGTAAGGGCGCCGTAAAGCGTGTCCTTTTCTTTTTGATAACAATGATTAAGTTCATTTTATTTTATTTTATTTTATTTTTCAAGGAAAGAATGCAATGAGCAATGCAACCAATGAAAAGCATGGATGCATGCGAATGATGTACAGTTGAAGTATTGCGAATTTTTACGCAGGATATGGGGTTGAATCAATTTAGATTTTCAACATGGTCCATGACATCTTTGTCAAGGTGAAACTGGAAGTAACAAGGACATCAACAATCCTAAATATGTTTGGTAGTAGACGAAGCAGTGATGTGACTCGATTCATCTTTTGCCCCAATTTTGCAAGACGGTTACTTCCATATTTCAACTTGACTTGATGAACCTTTTTGTAAAAGCATGAGCTTGGTTCAACCCTATAATCCAAGGAATGGCAATTCTGATCGCCAATACTTCAACAACCTTTCATAGGGATGAATGACTCGGGCATACTTCAAATGGTTGGAAAATGTAATTATGAAATTGAGATACCAAAAAAAAAACATCATTTCCTAGTTAACCATGCATTAGGTACCATGCTCAATCCTTTTTTTTTTGTTGTAATTTATATTTTTCGAAATGGGTTTATGATCCCAACATGGTTGGCTCATGGTGCCTAACACATGCAACTAAGAATGTAGTGTGAAGTTTCACGCTTCCCCTTTTTTGTTTTTGTTTTGTAGAGGAAAACACAAGGATGAGCAAACATGAAAATAAATGGTATGCAATTTTGCAGATCAAAAAGTTTGTTGAACGCATATGCATGATGATGCCATGACTCATGCAAAATGTGAGGCTGTAATATGATAACAGACAAATGCAGGAACGATATGTTCATTATGATGCCATGAAGAGATGTTTCTGCGATGCATGATATGAATGCATTTACGGACACGAGAGCCCGAAAAATTATCTCTTCAGACTTGCGCATTTGGGGACGTAGTGCCCTATGTGTATAGTTAAGAAGGTGATATGGACCTTCCGGCTTCCCGTGACAAAGGACGAGACCAACATACAATGCATGCTAGAGATAAAATGCGGGAGTGACTTGATTCGCACTGATTTTTGGAGTAAAAACGTGGGATAAACTCATTTTATTCAAAAAGTTATAACTAGTCAAGATCTGAGCGACAATACAAACTTCCTAGCGGTTTCTAATCATATGGTCCATTAAGTCTATCATATGCTGACAATAGCTGAGAAGTCCGTGGATCTCCTCGGGGGCGGAGTAGGTGTCCGCCATTGCTTTGGCCTTGGCTAGCAATCGGGGAAGTTCTTGACTCCTGTTCAAAGTAAGAGCAAATTGGTCCATCCACATTGTTGCCTCTTGGTGCAATGAATCAATTACCCTTTCCCTTGCTTCCCTTTCTGCTGATATCTTGGCGTACTCATCCTCTAGCCTTTGCTCGTGAGTCGCTGCTAGATTTAGCTTCTCTTTGCACTCATCGATGATGGCCCACATATTCCCTTCAGTCTCGCTTAACTGTTGGGACAAATTTCTTTTCGACCTAAGGCAAGCCTTTAGCTCGTCCTTCAAGATCATGCCTTTGACCCGTGATGATTCCTTTCACCTCTTCGGAGCTTGAGCTCACTATTGCTGCCCTGTAAAGCCCCTCAAAACTTTGTTGTGGTCGTGTTCTTCCTTTCGGGCCTTCTTGGTTTCTCGTTCCAAGGCTTCAGCGGTGGCCATATTGACGTCCCTTAGTTCATCATACTCTCTTTAGACTTTGATGGCTATGGACTTGAACTTCTCTTTGACTACCCAGGCTCTTTCAAGATCTGCCTTTAGGGCTTGTACCTCATCACTTTCTTCCGAAGCTTTAACCTCATTGTCTCTCACAGTCTTTAGATTTGGGAGCCAATCCAATCCTTGTGTCCGGACTCTCAGCCACTTATGATAGCCGCCGATGATCCCATTACTGCTTCCCCTAAGCTCTCTGTCCTTTCTTCACGCCGCATCCCATGCCTTGCGAACTCCTTGGAGTACCCTCGCATTGTGGTCACTGAAACCCCGTGCGATGAAAGGCGTGATGCTTTCGTCTGATGGCACTCCTCTCATGGGACATCCTTCGCATAAAGATAGAATCCTGATTCTTCCTTCTTTCTAGCGAGGGAACCAATTAACAGACGCCCCTCCATGCTAGCCAAGAGTTGGTCCCAATTCGCCTTTCCTTTTTCGACGCACAAGCGGTGACCTTGTAGCGGATAGACGGGCCTACCTTCTTGGAGAAAAAGGTGTGAAACCAGCCACACATAGAGAGCCAGTGCACAACAAACAATTCTTGCGTCGCTCTTTTCACATCCCCGGTCGAACGTGTCATACATGGCCAAAATGGCGACGACCGGGCTTTCCTTGCCATGATGAAAGGCGAGGAAAGCGTCAATCGCTGCTAGGTCCACTAACCCTTCCATATTCGGAAAGAGGACAACTCCAAAGATCAAAAGCGCCAAGATGTCAATAAAAGAAAGCTCATTCGCCTTGATTTGCCAAGGCCTTTGCCCTTTCCTCCAAACACTTCCTTGGTACTCCGACTACCCCATTCCTGTTTTGCTTTACATGGTCCAACTCTTGTGCTGAGATTTTCACTACCTTGGCAACTCTTGTCGTGGAGGGATAGAACCCAGAGAAAAGATATGGCTTCCTTCCTCCCAGTGGGCATCCCAGGATTTCTTCAGACTCTTTCACAGTCGGCACTAGCTGGAAGTCCTCAAATGTGAAGCACCTTAGGGGCTGGTCATAATACTGGGAAAGGGATGCAATCGGTTCCATGGAGACTTCTACCCTAGCTAGGTCCCAAATCTTACCATAGGCTTTGCGGAAGGCTTGCCGTTGAAGTTGACCCATTAATTGCCCCAACTCTCGTAAACTAGTGACCTCTAAGCTCTTGATTTTGACTTGATAGAACCTCTTTTTAAGCGAAGGCTTTTGACTTGATCCCATGTTTTACTAAAGTGAAATAAAATCTAGTGCGAATCAAAAACTCCGACATCTATCATGGGTGGAATGGATGAATGCATGAAGAAATGCATATGACATGGATGCAATTTATGAATACGGGAGCCCGAGAAACTGTCTCCTTCTTAGATACAACGTCTAGGGGTAGCAAAGTGCCCCAACGTATGTATTTAAGACGGTGACCCGGACCCTAGGTTGATTTGTCTATAGAGGGGATCAAGACAGAACCCGTATGCGATGCATATGCAAAAGACGCAATACGGGGATGTACATAGTATGACAATATTCACTGAACATAAGCAAAAGGGTATATGACTATTTATGCATGGCAGTGTGAAAAAATGGCACGCAGCGTGTTTGCTCTGTGCCCCTATTTAAGGGACCTATAAGGGAGAGAGCTAACTAGGCATTTAGTGATAACCCCCAAGGTAGTCATATCTCTCTTGATGGTTTCTAGAGGTATCATCCCCTTCGAAGAACATACTGCAGCAGTAGGGACTACTAGCAACAATATGATTTCAAAGAGAAAAACTCTAGATGAGGGTTCACTGTAATCAAGCAAGTCGGAGACCTAGCATGATCACGGATTCACCTCCACTCCTTATGTTCCCACGAACCCAGGTATAGGGCTCTTTTTCACTCACAGTGTGTGCAAATAGTGTTGGTGTTTGTGTGCATCAAATGAATAAATATTTACCTCATGCATACATTTTAAAACGCACCAAAAGCAATAAAGAGTTTATATACACAAGAACATAATGAAGGGAAACCAACAAAGAGGTAAGTCACGATAAAACATTGCACAAGATTAAATGGCCTAACTCTCTAAAAACAGTCCCCAGTGGAGTCGCCAACTGTCGCAACCTACCCTTCGGCGGGAGGGCGACACGTGACTCGTGGGATGCGTGTTCCACGAAAGGAATACGCGCGGAGTCGCCACCAACGTTTATTTGAGGAAAACGTCGGAAAAACCGAAAAAGACGCGATCTACGAACTTTTAAGTGAAAGGTTCGGGAGTTGTATTTACGCACGGGGAAGTATTAGCACCCCACACGCCTGTCACAAGGGACGGCAGTCTTTAATCGGATGTGCAAACATGACCTTGATTTTTACGTTCCCTTTTATGTCCTTATATCCTTTATACCCTTTTTATATTTTTTCTCTTTTTGTGGTCGACAAGGGTGTTTCCCTTTGCTCCTACGTATTCCTCAATTGCGATGAGGAAATCAGACCTACGTAGTTCTTTCTTATCAAGTGATTCTTTTTTACTTAAAAGGTGATCATTTTAAGGCGTTGGACCTTGAAAATGATCCATTTTACTTAGCAAGAAATTGAAATGATAAACTTCAAAAACCTATTTTTATGGACGAGCTTGACTAGGCGAGTTGATTTTAGCCTTAGTTTCACTTTAGTTATTAGTCAATTCGGTTAAGAATGAGAAATCCCAAAGAGAAAACGTCCGATTGATTTTCCACTTTATTTTACTAAAAAGATGTTTTTTGATTATTATATTATTTTTTACCTCTTTTTTGATTTCCAACGTGGTTACGGCATGACTGAACGGTCGAAATTCATTTTAACTGAAGTTAACGGATAATACAATTCAAACGATCGATGGAAATTTATTTTATTTTTGGGTTAAGCGAGAAATGACTTAAATAAAATGGCTTAAGCACGTCAAAAGGGGGTATAAAAAGTAAATAAAACGAGAAAAAAAATACACGAAACACAATGTGGATCACCATGGGTACATAGAATGAATCGAAAAGCTTGGTTCGAGGTACTTACCCGTTGAAGATCGAAGAACGATGAAGAACGAATGAAGAACGTCGAAGAACGGTCGAAACCTTCGCGAAATTCTTCACGGAAACGTTACGAAAACGTTTCGGAAGCGCCTCGGCTTAGATTTTCTTCACGGAAACAATTTTTCCAAGCAAATTCAAAAGAGAGAGAAGTGCCTAAGGGGCTGAACCCTTTTCCTTCTCACTTCCTCCCCTATTTATAGCAAAATAGAGGAGATGCTTGCCGCCCAGCTCGCCCAGGCGAGCAGGGTTGCTTCCTCCAGAAGCAACAGCCTTCTGGAGGAATCTTCTGGACGGCCCAAGTGGGCCTGTTTGCTATTTGCACCCCCATTTTTACTAAGTACACCCCCTGCCTTTTTTTGGTGATTCTTTTTTTGTAAAGTTACGGAAACTTACGAATTTCGTAACGATACTTGTTTTCTTTCCGTAATGTTACGGAACCTTGTGGATTACATAATCATCCCCTTTTTGACTTACGGAATGTTACGGAACCTCACTAGTTGTGCAACGATGCTTCCATTTGATTTCCGGTGTGTCACGGAACCTTACGGATTGTGCATCAATATTTTCTTTTGTTTTCCGGCATGTCCCGGAATTTCACAAATTGCCTAATGATGGGTGCCAAGCACCTTACAAGGACCAAATAAAAGTCGCATGTCATCAAGCAAGGGTCCCCGGACGAAATTAGGGTATGACAATGGTAATAACCTCGTATGATTGGTAGCAACTTCCATCACCTTAAAGGAATGGTCACAGCCTACCAATCCTTTGCCTATGTTCTCCTCATGATTGTTAAGGAGTAATTCTAGCCCAAGTCCATTTGAAAATGGGGATTTGTTAAAACCCAATATGGACCTATTGTTAAGCCCAACATCTTTTAATGACTCCATCACATGTGTCCCATCTAGCCACCATCTTCCTTTCTCCAGACTTTGGTATTAACTTTCAAAATTTGAAAATCGTATTCCCGACTCCATTCTTGCCTTACCCTATCAACATCACACAAACTAGCCTTTATTTATGGGATCACTAACACTCCCTTGTCCACATCTCCTAAACCTACTTGCAGACCATTAGTCCCAGTCATACAGTGATTAACCGATGAACATTTGTTGGCCTCTGTGTCCTTTACCTCTCCCCTACCTCTTTGCTTTACTGGAAAACCACCCAAACCTCTTTTCGCCCCCCCTCCCCATAATTCTAATCAATCTCCTCGTCAAATTCAAAACAACTAGATTCCAAGTCTATCCCTACATCTGTAGCCACCGATGATTGATTTGAAGCACAATCATGGTTCTCCCATACATACAATTTCATTTGAAGTTTTGCACACCCATCTCTTCCACGACCCTCAATTGTATAGTTTTTCTGTTAACTCTGATACATTTGAAGAACATGAAATATCACAAATCACACTAAAAGGGGGATTGCATAGTGTGTTAATAAAAAATAAGAACTTTTTTTTTGCAAATGAATAGCTTTATCACAAGTTTAGAAAGATATATGCACTGGAGTCATTCACTGATAAGGAACAACAAGTTTGATGAAAATAGAGGTTAATCATTGTCACAACGTGCCCTTTTGCGGGCGAGCGAGGGCGAGGCTCACGGGTGCGCTTTCCAAAGGAGGAAAGATGCGCGGAGTCGCCACCAACGTTTATTTGGGAAAACATCGGGAAAACCGAAGGAAACTGGTCAAAATGAAAATTCTAAGTTCGGGAGTTGTATTTACGCTTGAGGAAGGTATTAGCACCTCTCACGTTTGTCTCCAAGGACAACAACCTATTTTTTAGAATTGTGGAAATTGTGTTAACTTAACTTTATTTCTTTTTATTTTTTGAGGTCGACAAAAGCGGGGCTTTTGCTCCTACGTATCCTCCTTTGGAGAGGAAATCAGACCTACGTAGTTCTTCTTTATGCGTGAATCAAGTGGTTCTTTTTTACTTGAAAGGTGATCATTTTAAGGCGTTGGACCTTAAAAATGATCCATTTTACTTGGTAAGAAATTGAAATGATAAACTTTCAAAACCCTATTTTTGTGGACGAGCTTGACTAGGCGAGTTGATTTTAGCCTTAGTTTCACATTAGTTATTAGTCAATACAATTAAGAATGAGAAATCCCAAAGAGAAAGCGTCCAATTGATTTTTCGCTTTATTTTACTAAAAGGGTATTTTTTGATTATTATATTATTATTTTACCTCTTTTTTTTATTTCCAACGTGGTTACGGCACGACCGAACGGTCGGAATTCATTTTAACCGAAATTAACAGATGATACAATTCAAACGATCGGTGGAAATTTATTTTATTTTTAGATTAGGCGAGAAATGACTTAAATAAATGGCTTAAGCATGTCAAAAGGGGGTATAAAAAGTAAATGAAAACGAGAACAAAAATACATGAAACAAAATGTGGACCACCACGGGTACATAGAATGAATTGAAAAGCTCGGTTTGAGGTACTTACCCGTTGAAGACTGAAGAAAACGAAGAACGAACAATGAATCTTGAAGAACAGTCGAGAATCTTCGCGTAATTACTCACGGAAACGTTACAGAAGCGCCTCGGCTTGGATTTTCTTCACGGAACTAATTTTCCTCAGTAATTTCGAGAGAGAGAGAGAAGTGCCTAAGGGGCTGACCCTTTTCTTCTTCACTTCTCCCCCTATTTATAGCAAAATGGGGGAGAAGCTTGCCACCCAGCTCGCCCAGGCGAGCAAGGTTGCTTCCTCCAGAAGCAATAGCCTTCTGGAGGAATCTTCTGGAGGGCCCAAGTGGGCCTGGTTGCTATTTGCACCCCCTTTTTTACTAAGTGCACCCCCCTTTCTATTTTTTGGTAATTCTTTTTTCGTAACGTTATGAAACTTTACGAATTTCGTAACGATACTTATTTTCCTTCCGTAAGGTTACGAATCCTTACGGATTATGTATTTACTCTTTTTTAGCTTTCGAAGAAGTTATGGAAACTCACGGATTGCGCAAAAACACCTCTTTTCGACTTCCGCCACATTACGGAATTCCACGGATCGCGCAAGCCTGCTTCCTTTTGATTTTTGAGACGTCTCGATACTTCATTTATTGTGCAACAAAGGACGCCAAGTATCTCAAAGCGGCTAACCAAAGGTTGCATGTCATCAAGTAATAATCCCCGGACAAAATTAGGGTATGACAGTTGCCCCTCTTTACTTACCTCTCATTGGAGATAAGAGGAAAGCAAAGATAGGACACTGATTTCGTCCGTCCTGCCCTTTCCGTGATGACGATTCTCGTCTCTACTCCTTCTTTTTTCTTCTGCACAAAACAAAATACAAACAACAACAAGAACAACGAACATAATATACATACATACATATACATATATTGGCGAAGGAACCGATCCGAAAAACAACAGAATAACGTGTTTCCCAGTCACCAGAGACTTCGCGCTTGATAATGGAGGACACATGAACAGCGCTTGGCAATAACATTCATGGGGCTCCGCAAAAGGAGAGAATGGAGGATTGCCTTGCCTTGAGGGTCCGCACTTAGGCAATCATGAAACACAGCTCCGAACTCGAAAGTGGAGGACACACGAACAGCGCTAGGCAATAACATTCATGGGGCTCCGAAAAAGGGCGAGAATGGAGGATTTCCTTGAGGGTCCTCACTTAGGCAATCATGAAACTCAGCTCCAAACTTGAAAATGGAGAACACATGAACAGCCCTAAGCAATAACATTCATGTGGCTCCAAAAAAGGGTGAGGATGGAGGATTGCCTTGAGGGTCCTCACTTAGGCAATCATGAAACTCAGCTCCAAACTCGAAAATGAAGAACACATTAACAGCCCTAAGCAATAACATTCATGTGGCTCTGAAAAAGGGTGAGGTTCGAGGATTGCCTTGAGGGTCCTCACTTAGGCAATCGTGAAACTCAGCTCCAAACTCGAAAGTGGAGGACACATGAACAACACTAGGCAATAACATTCATGGGGCTCCGAAAAAGGGTGAGAATGGAGGATTTCCTTGAGGGTCCTCACTTAGGCAATCATGAAACATAGCTCCAAACTCGAAAATGGAGGACACATGAACAGTGCTAGGCAATAACATTCATGGGGCTCCGAAAAAGGGTGAGAATGGAGGATTGCCTTGAGGGTCCTCACTTAGGCAATCATGAAACACAACTCCAAACTCGAAAATGGAGGACACATGAACAGCGCTAGGCAATAACATTCATGGGGCTCCGAAAAAAGGTGAGAATGGAGGATTGCCTTGAGGGTCCTCACTTAGGCAATCATGAAACCCAGCTCCAAACTCGAAAGTGGAGGACACATGAACGGAAACGCAATTCATGGAGCTCCGAAAAAGGGTGAGAATGGAGGATTTCCTTGAGGGTCCTCACATAGGCAATCATGAAACACAGCTCCAAACTCGAAAATGGAGGACACATGAACAGCCCGAGGCAATAACATTCATGGGGCTCCGAACGAAGGTGGAGTATGGAGGATTGCCTTGAGGGTCCTCTCTTAGGCAATCATGGAACACAACTCCAAACTCGAAAGTGGAGGACACATGAATAGCCCTAAGCAATAACATTCATGTGGCTCCGGAAAAGGATGAGAATGGAGGATTGCCTTGAGGGTCCTCACTTAGGCAATCATGAAACACAGCTCCAAACTCGAAAATGGAGGACACATGAACAGCCCTAAGCAATAACATTCATGTGGCTCCGAAAAAGGGTGAGAATGGAGGATTGCCTTGAGGGTCCTCACTTAGGCAATCATGGAACACAGCTCCAAACTCGAAAGTGGAGGACACATGAACAGCCCTAAGCAATAACATTCATGTGGCTCCGGAAAAGGATGAGAATGGAGGATTGCCTTGAGGGTCCTCACTTAGGTAATCATGAAACACAACTCCAAACTCAAAAATGGAGGACACATGAACAGCCCTAAGCAATAACATTGATGTGGCTCCGAAAAAGGGTGAAAATGGAGGATTGCCTTGAGGGTCCTCACTTAGGCAATCATGGAACACAACTCCAAACTCGAAAATGGAGGACACATGAACGAAAATGCAATTCATGGAGCTCCGGAAAAGGGTGAGAATGGAGGATTGCCTTGAGGGTCCTCACTTAGGCAATCATGAAACACAGCTCCAAACTCGAAAATGGAGGACACATGAACAGCCCTAAGCAATAACATTCATGTGGCTCCGAAAAAGGGTGAGAATGGAGGATTGCCTTGAGGGTCCTCACTTAGGCAATCATGGAACACAGCTCCAAACTCGAAAGTGGAGGACACATGAACAGCCCTAAGCAATAACATTCATGTGGCTCCGGAAAAGGATGGCGGGACCGAACGGTCCACTGGGTTTTTCCACCTAAAATTCAAACACGCTTTTTGTAAGGAAAAATAAATCATTCGCGAGAGCACCACATCTTAGAGAAACAATATACTTGTGCCAAGGGTAATCTTCCTTGTAACCGAGAATGAAGGGTAGGATGTCAACTTCTAGCTTTCAAATGAACACGCAGGGGAAACATCGGGCTGAGCTGAAAATAAATCACTCATAGTGTATGAAACTCACACAGGTAAGTGTTTTATCCTATTCCCAAACCATAACTGCACCATGACTTCATTTTGCATACGACTTCCTATCGAATCAAAGATCAAACGTACGATCACGGACCAATAGGATTTTCTCGAGGATAGTGTTTTTTGGAGAGGAAGCCGGGTGTTTCGGTCTTTTCCTTTTTGTTCATGTGGGGTGGGATATTGCCAGTCAAGAATGATTCTGAGCGGCAATCTGGATTTGAAGAATTTCTGTCCTCTTTCTTTCATTAATCGAGAATTGCTTTTTTTCCCTTTTCACTTCCCTTCGACCTTTGACCGGGAATCTTCCCTCTTATTTTTTGTTCTTTCTTTCCATTTCTTCCTTCTCTTTCTTTTCACTTTTCCTTCCCCATCCCTTTCTTTGGGAAATCGGGTTTAGCGTTCTATTCGCTCTCCCTCGAGGAGATTCCGCTGTCCTTTGCTTCGGGGGAAGGAATGAGGATTCTTTTTTATAGGCCAAGGTTCAAAAAGTCTAAGGTTGTGTTTCAATGGGGTCTTTTATCGTGGGAACCCCAATCTTGATATCTGGGGCGAGGCAAATTCGGGTGTCAAGGTGTCGATTTCGGGCCGAATTTCCATGTTGTTCCATAAGGCACGCGTGACAATGATGATTTGAAAACAACCTGCAAAATTAGTCATGGCTACAGCCAGGTGGGCACTCAAGCATCCTGTTTATGGCATTGTGATACTACGGTTGGGAATTTACACAGACAGACCCAACGTTTCCAAGTTATGTTCTTTCATCAGTTCAATGAATTCATCCATCCTTATCTCGGTTCATTCCGGAAAATAAACTCTTGGCATCAGTCCCTTGTTTCCAGAAGATGCGTTTGCTCTTTACGAATGATTTATACTTCTTAACTATAACATGTCGACCTTCGCGGTCTTTCTTTCTCTTTACTTTTTCTTTTGTGTTTCATTTTTATATATGTTCACTAAAACCATACACTGTGGTCCTTTATGAGGAAAACCTTTCTTTGTACATCTATATTTTTATACATGACAAAGTTTTTCTGTACACGCATTGGAACTCTTTCTCTTTACGTCACACGGTCCATATACAAACCCTATTTACGTTCAAATATTTTTTCATTTTTTCCCACACACACCTATGGTTTATACAAAAGTTTCTTTATATACACTCGTTGTTCACACACACAAGAATTTCTCTACACGTATTTTTTTATACACAAAAATCCTTCTATACACATTTTTTTTTTACACATATGTATAAATAAAAACCTTTTTCTCTTCTTTATGAACATGACTTTTATTCACAATGCTTCTTTCTTTTTATTAGGATTTTTGGTTCATTTTACTTTTAGGACAACGTTCCTAAATGGAAAACTCCACACGACTCCGGAATTTCAAAAAACGCTATTGACAACAACGAAGTAAATACTAACGTAACAGTTCAAATGACATGTATGCACAAAACAAAAGTCAATCAAAACGAAACAAACGTTAGTCCCTCAGTTAAACAAAAGATAGCATACAAATGATAAATGATGGAACATACAAATTTGGGGATCCCATGGTCATGTGACTCCGCATGCCCCCGGACTCTTGAGTCATGGTAACAAAAGGTGGGGTGGTCGACAAAAGAAGGGTTTTTGCTCCTACGTATCCTCAATTTGTGATGAGGAACTCAGACCTACGTAGTTCTTGATAATCGTGAGACTAAAAATAGTCTCAACGTTTTCTTCACTAAAATGCGAACATGCTTTAGTAAAGAGACAAAAAACTTCCAACTGATCAGAGCATCAAATGTTTTTTGGATGAAAAATGATGTGTCTATCGGGGAAGGAGAGTATGCTGATGAAATTTTCTTATAACCGTAAATGAGATTTTGGATGTTAGCATTTAGTTTCTAAACGACTATTTAGAGGAAACACTGGGTCCAACAAAGATAGGA
Organism: Glycine max; assembly: GCF_000004515.6. Taxonomy (NCBI): domain Eukaryota; kingdom Viridiplantae; phylum Streptophyta; class Magnoliopsida; order Fabales; family Fabaceae; genus Glycine; species Glycine max. The sequence goes on from NC_038243.2 coordinate 27,855,817, forward strand.
GAAAATCACTCAAAGTGTATCAATCTCACACAGGTAAGTGTTTTATCCTAATTCTGAACCATAGATATGTCATGACTTGATTTTGTAAATCATTTCCTATCAAATCAAAGATTACATGCGTGATCATGGATCAATAGGACTTATTTTGGGAATGGTTTTTAGGTGGGGAATTTGGCTTTGAGTGTTTTTGCCTTTTCCTTTTCTGTTTTTGTTTAGTGCGTGGCGAGAAAGTGGCAAGCGCACAGGATTTTGGTTGGCAATCAAAGGGAGAGGGCCACTTTGGGTCGTGGTTTCCTTTCTTTTTTTGTTTACTTGGTGACAATTCTGTATTGTTTAGATATTGTCTGGTCTGAAGACCTTTCTGCATATTTCTTCTGTTTTCTTTCGATCCTTGATCGAGAATTTTCCTTTCTTTTTTTGCTTTCTCCCACTCTTTCATTGGGAATTTTCTTTCTGTTTTGTGTCTCCTCCCTTTCTTGGATTGGGAATTCTCTCTTCTTTTTTTGTGTCTTCTCCCTTTCTTGGATTGTGAATTTTCCTTCTCTTTGTGTTTTCTTCCGAGGGTAAGGATTATGGTGAGTTAGGATTTTGGCTCAAGGCTTGTAGAACGGCTGGTCATGATACATGTCAGGATTTGGCCAGCGGTTCGGGGATAAAGGGGATGTCCCCACATTATTCCCATGATACACATGCAACAAATGATGATTAGGAAATTTTATGCAAAACTGGTCATGCATGCACCCATGTGGACACTCAAGCATCAAGTTTTTATGGTCATGTGACACTAGGGCTCAGGATTTATTTTCCCTATTTTAAGTCAACCCAGTATTTCCAAAATATGTTCTTCTATCAATTTGTGCATTCATCCGAGTCTATCTTGGGTGTTCGAAAAACTTTTCACAGCATTTACCCTTTAAATGTGTACACACATTTTTTTTCAAAAAACTGGTTAAGATCAGTAAAATCTTTCAAAGAAAAGTTGAAAATTATCTCTTTTCACAAGCATGTTTTTTAGCTAGACAACTTTTTATTATTATTTTTATTATTATTATTATTATTATTTTCTTATTCTTTTCTTGCTCACTCTCTTTTTGCTCTCTCTTTCTTTTTTTTTTTTGAGGTATTTTGCTACCTAAACATACGTATATTTTGTGAGGTATTTTGCCATATACATGCGTGTCCAAGGTATCTTGCTACCTAAACATACATATATATGTTTTGCGAGATATTTTTGCTATATACATGCATATCCAAGGTATCTTGCTACCTAAACATACATATATATATTTTGTGAAGTATTTTTGCTACATACATGCATATTCAAGGTATCTTTCTACCTAAATATATATATATATATATATATATATATATATATATATATATATATATATATATATATATATATATATATATATATATATATATTTGTGAGGTATGACTACCTTCCGAGCTTGTGCTTGTTTTATTTAAATTCCTAGGATCATGAGCAACTAGGTGTGTCCTACTATTAATTGAGAAACAAAGGTGATCAAACAAGCAAAGATTTAAAAGTTACTAGGTTGCCTCCTAGTAGTGCTTCTTTAACGTCTTGAGCTGGACGCGTGATGGCTTGTCGGTCATTGACCTAGTACTTTGCTTACCTTTGGCTTTGAAACAAAATGTGGACCACCACGGGTACATAGAATGAATTGAAAAACTCGGTTTGAGGTACTTACCCGTTGAAGACTGAAGAAAACGAAGAACGAACGATGAATCTTGAAGAACGGTCGAGAATCTTCGCGTAATTACTCACGGAAACGTTACGGAAGCGCCTCGGCTTGGATTTTCTTCACGGAACTAATTTTCCTCAGTAATTTCGAGAGAGAGAGAGAAGTGCCTAAGGGGTTGACCCTTTTCTTCTTCACTTCTCCCCCTATTTATAGCAAAATGGGGGAGAAGCTTGCCACCCAGCTCGCCCAGGCGAGCAAGGTTGCTTCCTCCAGAAGCAATAGCCTTCTGGAGGAATCTTCTGGAGGGCCCAAGTGGGCCTGGTTGCTATTTGCACCCCCTTTTTTACTAAGTGCACCCCCCTTTCTATTTTTTGGTAATTCTTTTTCCGTAACGTTACGAAACTTTACGAATTTCATAACGATACTTATTTTCCTTCCGTAAGGTTACGAATCCTTATGGATTATGTATTTACTCTTTTTTAGCTTTCGAAGAAGTTACGGAAACTCACGGATTGCGCAAAAACACCTCTTTTCGACTTCCGCCACATTACGGAATTCCACAGATCGCGCAAGCCTACTTCCTTTTAATTTCTGAGACGTCTCGATACTTGATAGAGGAAGCAAAAGAACATCACCTAGATGAAGATGCTCTGATACCACATGATGCAAGCTCAATTGGAGCTTGTAGGCCTAGGATCTTCTTCATCAATGGATTCCTTTGCTTCTTGAAAGATGAATGGCAGCGGAATGGAGAAAGGAATAGAGAGAGGAGACGCCACTTCAAGGAGAAGATGAGTCTAGAAGAAGCTCACCACCATAGGAGGCCATGGATAAGAGCTTGGAGGAAGAAGGAGATGAATGAAGGGAGAGGGAGAGAAGAGCACGAAATTTTGTGCTCTAAATGAGCTTTGAGATCTGAATTTTAATATTCAAATGATCAAAGTTGAAAAAAATACACACACATGACCTCTATTTATAGCCTAAGTGTCACACAAAATTGGAGGGAAATTCAAATTTCACTTGAATTTGAAATTGAATTTGTGGAGCCAAACTTTGGAGCCAAAATTTCACTAATTATGATTAGTGAATTTTAGTTATGTTTCAGCCCACTAATCCAAGATCAATTCCAAGATTCTCCACTAAGTGTGCTTAGGTGTCATGAGGCATGAAAAGCATGAAGGACATGCACAAAGTGTGACTATATGATGTGGCAATGGGGTGTAGTAAGCAAATGCTCACCTCCCCCTCTAAAATTTAATTGGATTGGGCTTCTACCAATTCAATTAAATTTATTTCCAACCACACACATCAAATATCCACTTAGTGCATGTGAAATTACAAAACTACCCCTAATACAAAAACTAGTCTAGGTGCCCAAAAATACAAGGGCTGAAAAATCCTATATTTCTAGGGTACCCTACCTACAATATGGAGCCCTATATACAAGGACCAAATATAATGACATCCTAGTCTAATATGTACAAAGATAATTGGACCCAACCTTGGCCCATGGGTTCAGAAATCTACCCTAAGGTTCATGAGAACCCTAGGGCCTTCTTCAGCAGCTCTAGCCCAATCTTCTTGGAGCCTCTTGCTCATGGTTCTAGTGATTGGTCCCTTCCTAGGGAGGATTGCATCACAAAGGTTGCATGTCATCAAGTAATAATCCCCGGACGAAATTAGGGTATGACAATCATCTAGTAAATGTAAAACAATATTTTCAAAATGCTTTTCAGATAAACACTTGGTGAGAAAATCGTAACAAAGTAAGCGAAGAGAATACTTAATCTAACCACTTAAGAAAGATGTAGAAGCCCTTAGTTTATACTGGTTCACTCAACATAGCTACGTCCAGTTCTTCTTTACGCAACTGCAAAGGGTTTCACTAATCAAAACTTTGATTACAAAACAAATATTTTGTCTTGTCACTCCTGGCTATACAATTATTCTTCTAGCCACTTGTGGCACACTTTTAGATTCCCGTTGAATCTAAGAACACCCAAGTATTGTTTAACACTAAGTCATTCTTGGCTTTCACAAACAAGAGTTTGAATGAATACAAAGATTCAATAACACTCAATGAGTGAATAAATACTTAAACTTGAATACAAAATAACTTTGCTAAGCAAATGATGGACAAAATAAGATTAAGTGTATCACCCAATGATTTTGCAGAGTATCGCTTTAGAGATTTTGCTCGTTTCTTTTATGACTTTAAAATGACAACTCGCAATCTATTTTTAAGTCTAAAAGTTATAATGGACGTCTAGTAGCAGGGTAAAGTCATAGTCGAAATTGACAACACTATACACTATACACTATGCACTATATAGAACAATGACATGTCACAATCAACATTGGATTCCAGACAAGTTTCTATTAGATACACAATTCTAACCTTATGAGATTCCAATACACATGAACGAGGTAAATGTTCAAACAACTATAAATAACACGAAATACCCTCATTACAACCACACAATTCCCCACAACATACCTTCACAAACAAAATTCAATCTCAATATTATGACATTCTTGGGAGAAACAAGTAGTTAGACTATTGCTAACTCGAGGTTAACATTCATTTTTCCAAATGGATCAATCATTCACAACCAAAACTAGTGTTTATTTTCAAAGTCCTACTAGAATACCAAAGCGAGTTCCTAATGAATGTTCTTTTGACACACTCAAGAGTAGAATGCACAACACCCTTCAGCTAACCAATGATCAATTTATGGATAAAATCTACTATCGAAAACAATTCATAGATGTAGGTCATCAGTATTTTTTCAATCTCTGCAACTGAAAAAATATGATGATGTTTACACAATGTTAATGTGCAATGAGCAATACTCATATGTTGGTCCTATAGAATTATTATGTACCATCAATAGAACACCAAATGGTATGCTCAACCTACTTCAATCCACCATTACTCCTACACATGATGCAATGTTGTATTACGAGAAGTGAAACATACCACGCCAAGGTGGGTTTTCGAGTTACTCCTCCACTGGAACAAATTCAATAAGATTTGAGATTCATTCGGAATGTAACATTGAGAAACTCAAGGATGTCATCAAACAAGTTGCACCTTTAGAGGTTTCCCTTTATGGAATTCATGAATAACGAGTGGTCAAACGATTGTTCTTTCGACAGTTAGGTCATGTTAAATATTCAGAAAAATTAATTGAATATGAAATAACAGAGTTGCAAACCATGAAGATGTGTTAAAGGTGTTAGCAGAATCCAACTATTGAAAACAATTTTACCCAATAGAAATTTTAGTTATTTTTACCCAAATGGAAGAAGATATGTCTCATGTACAACATCTTTCAAACTATCATTAGTTTTATCATTTTCATGTTTCAATTGTATTTGCTAATATGTTTCGTTATTCTCATTTTATTATGTTTTATTTATTATGTATATCTCTATGTCTCTCATCTAAATTATTGTTTTGTTTTAATTTATGTGTATATATAACTGAGATGTAACAATTATTTATTCACTGTGTTTTTAATCAATTTAATTTTTTTAAATTATTTCTTATTTTTTAATTTATTTTAAGACTACTAATTAATTTTTCTTATTTTGTAATTAATATACGTAACAAAATAAAACCACTAACGAAACTCAAATTTAACTTAAAAAAAAAATCACAACATGTTCAACTGCCTTAAGCTTGCAATTTATTTAAGTATCTACATGATAACTAAAAAATTATATCATAATATTCTCTAATTTTATTAATTTCTTTTATATATATTTTTTGAAAATCATTTTAAAAAATTATTCTTTTCTAAAAGAATCCACATTGAACCCAAATTCTCAACAGATTTTTGAGAAAAAATTTACAAAAACATAGTATAAATTGGGATAAATGTGAACAATAAAAGTGTATGTTTTAGTAAATAACCGCGAATTATATATTTTGGTAAAAAAAAATTCCAATATATTTACGAAAAAATCAGAGATGAGATTGAGGTCTCACTCAGACGTAGCGTGTTTGGAACTTCCGGTTTCAACGACCCACATTGGCACATATCAGAGCCTGCCACGTTAATGTAAAACAAGATCAATTGCGTGTTATTCTTTTGGAGTACTTCTTAATTCTTATAATAATACTTCGATTATTCTTCAATTTGCTAGTCATTATTTCTTTTAATTCTGAATTTGGTATAAAAAAATTATCAGTAGGAAAGGAAACTATTGTTTTTCTCAGTTTGATAATTTAATATAACAATATCAGGAAATAATTGCTAACTATCAAATTTAAACATAATTATTGAATTTTAACGTGAAAATCTTGAATGCCTGACAATTATCAATTTCATTAATTATTTGTTCATAATTTTAAGGTTTTTTTTAACAAAAAAAATTAAGAAATTAAAAATTATAAAAAAGTAACAAATTTAATGTTACTAGTGTTAATCATATTTTTTACTATGATTTATTATGTATTCTTAATTATATGAGTTTAATTTCTAAATTATGATTTTTTAAAATTAATAATTTTGTGTTGCTAGTGTAAAATTTCACGTGTAACAATTTATTTTTTTATCGGCAACATCTCGTGTAACAAAATTAAGTATAAAAATTCACAAATTACCAAACAGAAATGATCAGTATTATAATTTTTAAAATAAAAACTTTATTTGAGATATGAAATTATCAAACTTAGTGCATAGCCCATTTTCTTAAAAAATTTAGATTAAAAAATATTAATCAATAATAAAAGATAATTATCGTGAATATTAACAAATTTATGATTTTTCTTTAATGTTATAAGTTATTGACTTATTGTTAGTACTCACCGCTGTTTACTCTGTTTATTATTTATGGTCACTCGTTACAAAAAATGCACTATCTTGCTTTCAATCCAAGTTCACTTTGGTGGCAGTTGAACGAGTTTGCAACCCCACACACAAAAACCAAACCCTTAAAAATGTCATCCCCCTCGCCGGTGGCCACGGTGGTCTCCGCCGCCGCGCTGTACGACCGCGCCAAAGCCGTGAAAGAATTCGACGAAACCAAGGTCGGAGTCAAAGGTTTGATCGATTCGGGAATCAGAACCATCCCCCCTTTCTTCGTCCACCCGCCCGAAACCCTAGCGGACCTCAAGCGCGGAACCAAACCCGGGTCCGCGCCGGAGATCCCCACGGTGGACCTCGCCGCCGAGGAGAGCTCCCGCGCCGCCGTGGTGGAGCAGGTCCGGCGGGCGGCGAGCACCGTGGGATTCTTCCAGGTGGTCAACCACGGCGTCCCGGAGGAGCTGCTATTGCGAACGCTGGCGGCGGTGAAGGCGTTCCACGAGCAGCCCGCGGAGGAGAGGGCGCGGGTGTACCGTAGGGAGATGGGGAAGGGTGTGTCGTATATTTCCAACGTGGATCTCTTCCAATCAAAAGCCGCCAGCTGGCGCGACACCATCCAGGTAAACAACGTGGACCTCTTCGAATCATTATAAAACTAATTTCATAGTAATTTAGATTGCTATTTTTATAGTAATAGATTTAGTCTTTACATTTTTATTTTGGTGCAGTACATGAAATAAAAAAAGAGAAAACAATAGAAGAAACAAGAAAAACAGCAGCTACGATTACTATCTTCACGTTAAAAAGACTAGTTTTTCTTATATATAAAATTTGCAAATTTGAAAGACTAGACCATATATTCATTAAGTTTTAATGTTCAGGCGATTGTTAATTTGGTTAGCACTAAATTTTGTTTTGAAAGGAAGATTTGTAATTAAATTTGATTTAAACATATATTTCAATTTGAATTGATCAAATTATGAAATAAGAGACATTAGATTGTCACTTCTGGAACACAATTATACAATCATGCAATATTTTTATATGGTTAACGTACTCGGTACCATTTGTAGTTTCGTTGTTTTTTAATTTTTGTCAAATTTTATAATAGAGAAAAAATATGCAAACTAAATTTTATATATTTTGTACACAGATGTTTGACGATTATGTGCTTGTTTGGTAAACATTTAAAATGAATCGGCAATGTTAAGTTTGATATTAATTTAGACGTAATTTCTATCATATTTATCAAATATAAATAATTAGCACACTAAATTAATATATCAAAGGCACAAAGCTTATCACATCCGGAACATAATTATAATTTTAAATAAACTAAAATATATTTTTTTCTATAAATATAAAAATATTTAAAATTTGTTTTAAAAACATTCATCCTCAAATTAAAATGTATCACTAAGAGTAAAGATTGAAATATGTGAATCCACTTATATTTTATTTTTATATTAGTTATATGTATGGCTAATATAAAAAATTATATTTATATTAATTATAGACATAATGATGTTAAAAAGATATGATGATAGATTCAAACATTCAAATTAAAAAAATGATACTTTTAAATTTTTTGAGAACGTACTAAATTTTTTATAAAACCATAATTTACTATGAAGACTTATTTTAGCCTTCTGAATAAAGAACATATGACCTGACAAGACCGAACTTTTTTACTTTGCCTTTCAGATTAGGATGGGGCCAACCGCAGTGGATTCGAGCGAGATTCCAGAAGTGTGTAGGAAAGAGGTAATGGAGTGGGACAAGGAGGTGGCGCGTGTGGCTCGTGTGTTATACGGTTTACTGAGTGAAGGGCTGGGATTGGGTACGGAGAGGCTCACGGAGATGGGTTTGGTGGAAGGGAGGGTTATGGTGGGGCACTATTACCCGTTTTGTCCTCAACCTGATCTAACGGTGGGGCTTAACTCGCATGCGGATCCAGGGGCTCTTACGGTGTTGCTGCAGGACCATATTGGGGGGTTGCAGGTTGAGACTGAACAGGGTTGGATCCATGTCAAGCCTCAGCCTAACGCCTTGGTTATTAACATTGGAGATTTCCTTCAGGTATCATATCTATGTGATAGTATATAAGTATAATTAAAGGCTGGTGTCACTTTAAAATAAACTTAATTTTTTATTATGATGCGGACAATTAATGATGTTTGTTGTGAATTTAAGTAACAGGCAAGGATTTAGAAATAGCAGAAATGTAACCACTATAATCTTCTAAAAGTCACTGGATAACAGTTTATTCTCTTAAGTATTACTATTCTTTTTCTAAATAATAAAATTATATCAGTAGTCTTTGAAGTATTAAATATATATTCATTTATTTAGTTCCCAAGTCAACATATTTTACTAACATAAACAGAATAATTTAAAGGATCTTTTAATACTTTAGAGATTATATATAATATGATTTCTAATACTCAAATGATTACTTATATTATTTAAAAGAGTATGTAATATTTTAAGTATGACTGAGGGTGCTCTTGTTAAATTTAAAAGTAAATATAATTTGAAGGTTAATTCATTTTCTCAAATTTAGAGTATGGTATTAACAGAAAAAAGAGAAAAAGGTAAGTAAATTGATTGTTAAGTTGTAAAACGTGACTAAGGGTGCACTTTTTTAATTTAAAAGGAAGTATCGTTGTTTAGAATTTTAAGTATTATAATCTTTAGCTGATTAAAGTCTATAACTGTTTATCAATTGTCAATTTGTCACCAACTTGACATATTTTCTAAACATACTATTTGAACCATTTAACTGCCAGAAGAATTTTGGTTAAATTTGAACTTCTCTACAAGGTTTTATAGGAATTGTTACATTTAGTTTTTGATTTTAATATAATTTAAATCTAAGATCTTTCATATTCATCATTTTGTGTATCAGATAATTTCTAATGAAACATACAAGAGTGCTCATCATCGGGTGTTAGCCAATTATTCTAACGAGCCACGAGTCTCTATTGCCGTTTTCCTCAACCCAAGTGATAGGGAGAAACATTTTGGACCATTACCAGAGCTAACATCAACAGAGAAACCAGCTCTTTATAGGAACTTCACGTTCCATGAATTTATGACAAGGTTCTTCACGAAAGAGTTGGACGGTAAATCATTGACAAATTTCTTCAGGCAGTGATGTACACATATATATTAGCATCTATTTCTGGTGATGTATCAATGTTGGATATGCGATGATGAATTTTATGCTTAATAAGTTTGTGAATAAAAGGTGCTATATGTTTGACAAAAGCGTAATTGTTCTTCCCTCAGTTCACGATATTATCATTTTGTTCATAGGCTTCTCTTGGAATAGCAAATTCTAATGGTTCTTGTAATCTTATTTAATGGCGGGGAAGAATGGGAAATTTTAATGGCAAAATTAAGAATAGCAAATTTTAATGGTTCTTGTAATCTTGTTTGTGGCACGTAGGAAGTGAGTGTTGGGAAATATCAAGAATAAATTTTGCTCTCTATGTGATTAAGATGAACAATAAGAAAAATAAATTAAGAGATTAAGAGAAAAAGAATTATTGAACAAATGACTTCAATAACTTAAGAAAGGGGTGAATTAAGTTTTAAAATATTTCCGATTAATCAAGTTCTAATTTCCTTTTTAAATCTATATGTTCAAAATATAGAATAGGAAGATGAAGATACAAATTATTTCAACAATAGTCTTTAAGTATGCAAGATAAAAATATGTGAGATGAAAATAACCAAGATAGTGAAGAGAGAAATTGCAAACTCGTTTTATCCTAGTTCAGCCACTTCCCGTATCTACGTTCAGTCATCAAACAATTCACTTGAGATTTTTCACTATCTTTGTAAAACTCATTTACAACTTCTAAACAACCTAGAGATCTCTCTTTCTTGTATTCAGGATTCTGACAATTCAAGAGACAAACAGTCTCTTGATCACAACAATTTTTTTTTTCAGAAAGCACATAAGTTTTTCTTTCTTTTAGAGAAAATGATACAAGTTGAAGATCTTAGAAGAACATTCAATTGATTTGCAAGTGTTTGACCAATGATTTGTTTATAAGAGAATAAGACAATAAGGTTTTGAAAAACTTTAAAGATTTTTTGTAAAACAAGTCACATATTTATAGGCCAATGGTGGCTTTTCAAAAAATATTTTGAAGAGATGCGACCTTTCGAAGCATTTTTGAATTTCTCTCACTGGTAATTGAGTATAGCTTCTTGGTAATCAATTACACAGTTATACATTGAGGGGTCATGACTTTTCAATTTGAATTTCTGAAGTTTCGTTATTGGTAATCGATTAGAGTAAATAGGTAATTGATTACAATATTCAAAATTCAAATTTTAAACTTCTTTTTGAAAAACCAATTTACAATCTATCTCTCGTAATCAATTACAATGCCTGATAATCAATTACAATATTCAAAATTCAAATTTTAAACTTTTTTTTGAAAAACCAATTTGCAATCTCTCTCTAATAATCGATTACAATGACTGGTAATTGATTACCAGTGGAAAAATACTTATTTTAGAAATGATAAAACATTTTAAAACTTTTTATAATCATTTGAAAATCATTTTTTTGAGGCCAAACCTTTTTAACCAATAAGAGATTTTTTTTAACAAAAAATAAACTAAGTCTTATCTTTCTCTTGATCTTGTTTTCTTGATCTTGAATTTTGACTTGAAGTAATCTTGTGTGGCTTACATCTTGGTATCAACAAAACCTTCATACACATACATTCACATTCTCCTTCTTTTTTATGATGACAACCATCTGAAAGAATGTACAGAAAATATTTATTTGCAATATACGCCCTCCCCCTTAAATTTGCAATCATTTCTTAGTAGAATAAATATTTTTTAGATTTTCAGAAGATATACCTCGTACTCTGTACCTTATAGATTTCTCTCCCCCTTTGGCAACATCAAAAATAAGAAAGCACCGTAAAAGCATAAAGAAGGAGCAGGAAGATCCATACATGACTAGAAATAAACAATTACTCACACATAATAAATAACCAAGTGCTAAAAGTATGAAAAGCACCAAAACAAAATATATGGCTAAAGATATCAAGTTCAAAACCAAATTATAAATGACCAAATCCTAAGTAAACAAAAATGTAGAAAGTCTAAAACATCAAGGAATTTAAAGACAGGTAATGCTAAATAAAATGGTACTGAAAAGCTCTATGGATCAACCGGAGGATCAAAGCATCGACCGATGAAGTTCATATCATTCTCAAGACGCATGATACGTGAATCCATAGCATCAAAATGATCACCTACAAAGGCTCGAAGATCCTGAAGTTCACTTAGAACATCATGCAGCAATGAAAAGGAGGGATCCCTTTGTGGTGGTGGTAAGAGCGTACGTTCATTAGGAGCAGTAGGTGGAAGGTCTTGTTTCCTCGCCCACTGACCATCCATATCCTTCCGATATCCAAACGATGCAACAACAGTAGCTCCAATGGCAAAAGATCATTTAACCTTAACAAAGGGTTCATCATATAGAGGAATGTTAAAATGTTGGAGAAAAAGAGTGACAAGTTGGGGATATAGAAGAGGTGCATTTGCCCGTAATGCCTTATGCATACGGTAGTGAACAAGATGGTCCTAGTCAATTTGACGATTGGTTTGAAGGGCCCAAAACAGAATCAAATCCTCCTTAGAAGCCTGAGCAAGATTTGTTGAATGGGGTAGCAAGATACGACACAAAATGTAGTGCATGATACAACATTCAAAAGTGAATGAACCAGCAAGCAATCGGCCAGTCATATCATCATTTTCATTCCAAACCATTTTGTGGGTATCATGATTTGAATATATATGTTTCCAGTCATCAACCAAATTGCCCTCAAAATGTACACCTTGACTACGTAATTTTGTCAATGAATAAAATAAGGACTGATCAACCACAATAAGAATTTTATACACCTCAGAAAAAATGACACCACCATGAATTTGTAGAAGCATATGTTGTATGAAGCTTTTGATGATGCCAAAGATGAAAGCTATTCAAGATTGATCAAAGTCAAGATCAAGAATTCAAGAGAAACGATGAACAATTAGTCCATAGTATGTTAAAAGAATTCCTTAAAAGAGGTTGCACAGGTTTGGCCTTAGGTTAATTCTTCAAAACACCTTGCAAAGTTTTTTAGAACAATTCTATTTTTGAAAAAATATGTTTTTCTCTCTTGTAATCGATTACCAGAGGCTGTAATCGATTACTAGAAGTAAAGATAAGTTTTAAACAGTTTTACAAACTTTTGAATTTGAATTTTGAACTGTGTAATCGATTACAAAGAGATTGTAATCGATTACCAGAGACAAATTTGTTTTAAACAACTTTTAGAAAAGTTTTGAATTTAAATTTTAAACCTGTAATCGATTACAACAGTTGTGTAATCGATTACCAGTCACAAAATTTTGAAATTTAAATCTTAAGAGTCATAACTCCTCAAAATTAACTGTGTAATCGATTACCACATATCAGTAATGAAATTCTGATACCAATGACAGATGTCGTACCGGATGTCACGACATCACGCTTCAGAACATGCAGATTATATTTGACAGTGTGAACAGATTAAACAAGTAAATAACACAAGAGAATTGTTAACCCAGTTCGGTGCAACGTCACCTACATCTGGGGGCTACCAAGCCAGGGAGGAAATCCACTAAAATAGTGTTAGTTCGAAGATCTAACAGCCACTGTTTACAACCTTCTCACCTAACCACTACCCATGCAACTTCTACCTAAGAGCCACTCTTAGATATGAGAACCCCTCTCACTCCCTCTCAATCACTCTCCCGTGTTTACAATTAAATCAAATACACACCAGAGATTGCTCTCTGAACAATAGAGATCAACTCTACACACTCAGGTCCAACACTTGATGTTAGGGTAACATCAAGGTGGCTCACAAAACACTCAAGTCCCAAAACTCACAAAATAACTCTTCAATCTCGGACTTGGTGGAAAACTCGTGCAGCCTTCATGTTTATATAGCAGTGTACGTATCTGGGCTGTAACAACTTGCGCTGGATAAGATCTATCATTCTCCTGAAAATCTGCACTTAAAGATCTAAAAGATAAAGTTTGATCTTTTAGTTTTTATCTTTAATCTTTAATCCCTGAACGAACTATTCAAGTTTGTAATTCGAACTTTAATTATCTTTTAATTCGTTCCTAAAGATAGATCGCCTAATCTGTTGCTAACTGCACATTAATCTGTTAAAGATATAACAGATTTATGTGTCCAGTATTTTCGGGCAGGATGTCCTGGACATTGTATCCGACATCGTGGATCCTGCAGCTTCAATTCTTCATTTGACATTTTATCTTGCCTTGTGCATTGTGCAGCCCGATCTGATTCCTTGACATAATGTTAGACATCATGTGCAGCAACTCCAGCTTTCCTTCATTGTCTAAGTGCTTATGTTTTAACAAAATTTTAGCCAATCTTTTAAAACTTAGTAAAGCTAAGCACTAACAATCTCCCCCTTTGGCAAATTTTGTCTAAAACATACTTAGACACTTCCTGAGCAGGTACGAGCAGTCATGCAAGTGGGATCAGCAACTTTCATTATCAGAGTAATCAAGCACAGCAGTCTCTGTAGTGGTGACAGCAAAATTCTGCAAGTTGCAAATCTACAAGTCTTTTCCAGGATGTCAAGACATCTCATGTGACATCAGCTTTCTGCTCCCCCTGTCTCCATGCTCCTACTGCTGTGAAGCAGTTCACTGCGGCATTCTGCAAGTTGCAAGTCGTTTCCAGGATGTCAAGACATCTCACGTGATATCAGCTTTCTGCTCCCCCTGTCTCCATGCTCCTACTGCTGTGAAGCAGTTCACTGCGGCATCTTCTATCAGCTACTAGTTTTAGTAGCTTACACCATCATCATCAGCAGCAGTAGTATCCCCCTCAAAATCATATAAATACTACTCCCCCTCAAAATCATAACTCATGCATACATAATATCCTACTACTCAAAATCATAAATCATGCATAATACTATTACTCCCCCTTTTTAGACAGAATTTGGCAAAAGTAGAATGCATGCAAATATTACAGACCAATAGCAATCAATTGTTCAAAGGGACATGCCCCAATAGCTAGTAAGAGTAAAAAGCAAAAATAAAGGTCTGATGGTCATGGGGTGGCATCAGAATCATCATCATCTGATTCTGTATCCTCTGCTGCATCTTCTTCTTCCTCAGCTGCTTCTTCTTCTTCCTCAGCTGCTTCTCCATCATCAATGCCACTGTCTGAGAGTCTTTTGATCAGGCGTTCCAGCTCCATTTTCTTCTCTGTGGTGGCTTTGATGGTTGCCTCCAGCACCTTGCATGTGTCCTTGAGTTCAGCAATCAAAGCATCCTTGGACACAGCACCTGAAGCAGCAGCTTTCCCTGATGTCGAGACAATGTCTGGGACATGTGTCCCCTCAAACAGTTTGTAATGCAGGGACAGAGCAGATTCTCTCTTCTTCACAGAGTCAGTGTTGTTTAAAATATTGGGATGTTGACTCAACATAATGCCACACAATACAGTTGGGAAGGCAATGGGTAATTTGACAGCAAAAGATTCTGAATGCTTAACAGTTTGATCAAAAATATAGTTTCCAAAATTAAATTTGGACTTGGTTCCAACAGCATACAGAAATTTACCCAAACCTGTGGCAACAGTGGAAGTATGATTGGTGGGTACCCAGTTTGCAGTGCCAATCCTATGCAGGATTGCATACTTCACACTCAGCTTCCCTGCAGAAAGCTTCCCTTTCTTTGGCCAATGCTGGACTTGTTTGGCAGTGATTTCCTTGGCAATTTGATGCTCAGAAACAGCAATATCCACCACTCCTTCAGTTGGTCTGCCCAGGTATTTGTTGATTACAGCAGGGGAGAATCTAACACATTTTCCTCTGACAAACACTTTCTGATACTCATCACTCTTTCTGTTTGTTATGTCAGAGGGAATGTTGACAATGAATTCCCTGACTAGACTTTCATAGCAATCTCCCAACTCGGTGACAGTTTTCAGCAGTCCAGCAGCCTTGATGAGGTCCATGATCTCCTTGCAATCCAAGGCATCTCTTCCCAGTTCTCTTTCTAAGGCAAGTCTGCGTTGATATACAAATTTCCACCTTTCAACATTGCCAATGGAGTGGAATGAGATGTTGTCCAATGGTGCATAAGGGACATTTCCAGGCACCTTTTTCCCTGATTTCTTGGCCCTCTTGATGTCGGGAACATCTAGTTCGACATCATCATCAGAATCAGATGAGGAAATTTCTTTCCTCTTCTTGGAAGGGATTGCAACTTTGCTCCATCTGGATGTGGTAGGAGTGATTGGAGTGCTCTTCTTCTGTGCCATAGTTTTGATTCGTCCAGACCTAGTAATGGGGGTTTTTCCCTTTCTGCTTTGTAATCTTTCTGCAATGCCAGGTGCCAACTTGTTGGCAATGGGTTCCTCATCAGATTCTACTTCTTCTAGGTCAATGAGGTCACCTGGAGCAGGTTCTGGTGCCCTTGGTGCAGGGGTCTCCTCTGTGGCTTGATCCTCTTCCTCTGTTGATTTCTCTTTACTGGATGAAGAGAGGACTTCAGCATTTGGGGTGGAAGATGTTGGAACATCTTTATCAGCATCAGGGACAGAAGCATTTTTCAAAATGTTACTCACAATACTGCGGATCTTCTTATCCATCTCCGTGTCTACTTCCCTAGGACTTGTTGCAAGGCTAGGGTTTTCAGAAATCTTCACCCCCTGTTGTCTTTTGGGGACCAGTTTCTCAGGAACAGGGGCTTGACCAGGAATCATTTGTATGGGTTGGATATTGAATTCAGGTCGTTCCTGGTTTGATGGTGCTTTGGTGGATGATGGAGATGATGGTACAGAGGGTGAACCAGGAGCTGAAGTTTCTTTTGGTGCGGTAGCCATGGAGAAGCAGAGCCTTTGGAGTGGTTTCGTAAATCTCTGAGAGCTGTTGGGGAATGCTGATGAAACCGAGATTACCACGAAAATATGAGTTTGAATGAGGAATGTAGAGGGACGTGTGAAGCAACGGTCGAATTTGTTTTGGCCCAGTAGTGAACGCGCTATTAACGTTTGAGCACGTTCAGATAAAAGTAATTGCTATAAGTCTTCTAGCAGACAAATGCCCAGCTTGCCCCTCAGTTTTTCAAACTGATTTGCATCCAATGCCTTTGTGAAAATATCTGCTATTTGTTCCTCAGTGTCAACATGCTCCAGTGTGATAATTTTATCATCAACAAGATCTCTAATATAGTGATGTCTAATGTCAATGTGCTTGGTTCTGCTGTGTTGAACAGGATTTTTAGAAATATTAATAGCACTCAAGTTGTCACAGTACAATGTCATGACATCTTGTTCGACATTGTACTCCTTGAGCATCTGCTTCATCCAAACTAGTTGTGAACAGCTGCTTCCTGCTGCAATATACTCTGCTTCTGCAGTAGATAGGGACACACAGTTCTGCTTCTTGCTGAACCATGAAATAAGATTGGTTCCCAAATAGAAACATCCACCAGAAGTGCTTTTTCTGTCATCTGCACTTCCAGCCCAATCAGCATCACAATACCCAACCAGCATTGAATCTGAACAATGACAGTACATAATCCCATAGTCACTGGTGCCATTTACATATTTCAGAATTCTCTTTACTTGATTCAAGTGACTTATCTTAGGATTGGCTTGATATCTTGCACAAACACCTACTGCATAGGTGATGTCAGGTCTGCTAGCTGTTAAATATAGTAAGCTCCCAATCATGCTTCTGTACAGACTTTGATCAACACTGGTGCCAGCTTCATCTTTTGACAGCTTCAAGTGAGTAGGTGCAGGTGTTCTTTTATGGCTGGCATTTTCCATCCCAAACTTCTTGACAATGTTCTTTGCATACTTGCTTTGTGAGAGGAATATGGAGTCTTCCATCTGCTTCACTTGGAGTCCCAGAAAATAAGTCAGCTCTCCAACAAGACTCATCTCAAATTCAGATTGCATCTGTTGGACAAAATGTCGAAGCATCTCATTCGACATCCCTCCAAACACAATGTCATCAACATATATCTGTGCTATCATCAAGTTATCAGCATCTTGTTTGACAAAGAGAGTCTTGTCAATTCCTCCCTTCCTATACCCTTGCTGAGTAAGGAACTCTGTTAGCCTTTCATACCAAGCTCTTGGAGCTTGCTTCAATCCATAGAGAGCCTTCTTGAGCCTGTATACATGATCTGGATGAGTTAGATCTACAAATCCCTTTGGCTGCTCCACATAGGCTTCTTCATTCAGGTATCCATTCAGAAACGCGCTCTTCACATCCATCTGGTACAGCTTGAATTTGAGGATGCAAGCTACACCAAGTAACAATCTGATGGACTCAAGTCTAGCAACAGGGGCGAAAGTTTCATCAAAGTCTACACCTTCAATCTGAGTGTAGCCTTGAGCAACAAGTCTGGCCTTGTTTCTGGTTATAACACCTTCTTCATTGGTTTTGTTCTTGAAGATCCACTTGGTGCCAATCACATTAGTTCCCTCGGGTCTAGGAACTAGCTCCCAAACTTCATTCCTTTTGAATTGCTCCAATTCTTCTTGCATAGCATTGATCCAGAACTCATCAGTCAGTGCCTCTTTCACATTCTTGGGCTCAATTTTGGAGACAAAACATGAATTGGAGACAATCTCAATCTCCCTTGATCTTGTAGTGACTCCTCTGTTTGGATCTCCTATAATCAGCTCCTTGGGGTGCATCTTCTGGATTCTAATGGAGGGACTCTTGTCAGGTCTATTGATGTTTGGTTCATCTGTAGCAGAATCAGAGTTTTCTGCATTTTCTGCACTTTTAGCTGTATCTGCTACATCGTCTCCCGATGTTCTGACATCTTCTTCGACATCCTTCTTTCTTGCTGGAGTTAGATCATCAACAACCACATTGATGGATTCCATCACAGTTCTGGTTCTGGAATTGAATACTCTATATGCTCTGCTGTTTGTAGAGTATCCCAAGAATATTCCTGCATCACTCTTGGGATCCATCTTTCTCCTTTGCTCTCTATCTGCCAAAATGTAACATGGACTTCCAAAGATGTGGAAGTGCTTGACAGTTGGCTTCCTCCCTTTCTAGATTTCATACAGTGTGGTTGGAGTCCCTCTTCTAAGTGTGACTCTGTTGTGGATGTAGCATGCTGTGTTCATGGCTTCAGCCCAGAGATTATAGGGAAGTTCTTTGGCATGAAGCATGACCCTAGCAGCTTCTTGCAAAGTCCTGTTTTTCCTTTCAACTATGCCATTTTGTTGTGGTGTAATGGCTGCAGAGAACTCATGAGTGATGCCTTCAGATGTGCAGAATTCAGTAAACTTGCTGTTTTCAAACTCTCTGCCATGGTCACTCCTGATTCTCTTGATGACACAGTCTTTTTCTCTTTGAAGTCTTAGACTCAACTCCTTGAATACTTCAAAGGTGTCTGATTTCTCTCTGATAAAGTTGACCCAGGTAAATCTGGAGAAATCATCCACAACAACATAGGCATACCTCTTTCCTCCAAGGCTTTCAACTTGCATAGGCCCCATCAAGTCCATGTGAAGTAGTTCCAGCACCCTGGAAGTGGTCTGATGTTGAAGCTTCTGGTGGGACATCTTGACTTGCTTTCCAATCTGACATTCACCACAGATTCTGCCTTCTTCTATTTTCAGATTGGGAATGCCTCTAACAGCACCTTTGTCAATGATATTCTTCATGCCTCTTAAGTGCAGATGTCCAAATCTTTGATGCCATATTTTGACTTCATCTTCTTTGGAGAATAGACATGTGGAGGAGTAACTGGTTTCTTGAGGTGTCCATAGGTAACAGTTGTCCTTTGATCTGCTGCCCTTCATTAGGACTTCACTCTTCTCATTTGTCACCAAGCATTCTGACTTTGTGAAGTTTACATTGAATCCTTCATCACACAACTGACTGATGCTGATCAAGTTTGCAGTCAGTCCCTTCACCAACAGTACTTTGTTTAGACTAGGAAGTCCATCATGGACTAGCTTTCCCATTCCAGTGATCTTTCCTTTAGAGCCATCTCCAAATGTCACATAGCTAGTGGAGCAAGGTTCAATGTTCACCAGGAATTCTTTAACTCCTGTCATGTGTCTGGAACAGCCGCTATCTAGGTACCAATCTTCCTTAGCTGATGCTCTAAGTGAAGTATGAACAACAAGACTAACAGTCTTGTGTTTTGGAACCCACATCATCTTCCTTTCGCTGCTGCTACTTTGAGTTCCATGATGTGGATGGCCATGTAAATGATAGCAAAAGGGCTTTATGTGACCATACTTGCCACAGTAGTGACACCTCCACTTCTTTCTTTTGCTCTTTTTCTGCTGCGTTCCATGATGTCGAGACCGATGTTGTGACATCGTGGCTCCAGTGCTGTTTTTAGCAGGAACAAATTCTGTCATGGTTGTTCTGCCAGCAGATTTATGATTAAATCCAAGTCCTCTCTGGTTTCCAACATTCTTCCCAAGCTGTAGCACCTCATCAAGCAAATCTGAGCCTTTATTCAGCATCTTTATTGATTTTGTCATGTTTTCCAGTTTAGAGTTCAGAAAACCAATTTCTCCTTTAAGTTCAGAGATCTCCTCTTCATGTGCCTCCTTCTCAGCCTCCAGATTTGCAATGACCTTCTTCAGTTGTGCTTCTTGCTGAAGAATCTTCTCACTTTTGTTGCATAGTTCTCTATAGGATATAGCAAGCTCATCAAAAGTGATTTCACTATCTGTATCACTTGAATCTTCAGCAGATTCAAATCTCCCAGTGAGTGCATTCACATCTCTGTCAGAATCACTTTCTTGTTCACTCTCTGTATCATCAGACCGACATACAGAAAGTCCTTTCCTGGGACATTCAGCTTTGATGTGTCCATAGCCTTCACACCCATGGCATTGAATTCCTTTGCTGTGACTGGGCTTTTCGTCTGACTTTCTCTGGTATTCACTACCTTTCCTGATGTCGAGAGAGATGTTCCGGACATGTGGTTTCTGCCTCCTGTCCATTCTGTTCAGCACTTTGTTGAACTGTTTTCCAAGGAGCACAACTGCATTAGTCAGACCTTCATCAGTATCCAGATCATACTCATCTTCTTCTCCTTCATCATTGGACACGAACGCCAGGTTCTTGCTCTTCTTTTCAGTCCTATCCGAGAGTCCTAGCTCAAAGGTTTGAAGGGAACCAATGAGTTCATCTACTCTCATGTTGCAAATGTCTTGGGCCTCCTCTATTGCAGTGACTTTCATGTCAAATCTCTTAGGCAAAGATCTGAGGATCTTTCTCACCAGCTTTTCATCTGTCATCCTTTCTCCCAAGGCAGTGCAAGCATTGGCAATTTCAAGAATGTTCATGTGGAAGTCATGAATACACTCTTCCTCCTTCATCTTCAGATTTTCGAATTTTGTAGCCAATAGTTGCAATCTGGACATCTTCACTTTGGAGGTTCCTTCATGAGTGGTTTTCAGGATCTCCCATGCATCCTTGGCCACTGTGCTTGTGTTGATCAGTCTGAAGATGTTCTTGTCAACTCCATTGAATAGGGCATTCAAGGCTTTGGAGTTTCCAAGTGCCAATTCGTCTTCTTCTTTTGTCCAGTCTTCTTCTGGCTTCAATTCATTAGTGGGCTTTCCTTCTGTGTCCAACATCTTGGGATGTTCCCAGCCTTTGATGACAGCTTTCCAGGTTCTGCTATCCAGTGATTTGAGGAAGGCCACCATCCTTGCTTTCCAGTATTCATAGTTGGTTCCATCCAGAATTGGTGGTCTGTTCACTGGTCCTCCTTCTTTCTCCATGTTCATCAGAATTTATCTCCCTAGATCTCACTCAGTGATTTAGAGTGCCCGCTCTGATACCAATTGAAATTATGATGCCAATGACAGATGTCGTACCGGATGTCACGACATCACGCTTCAGAACATGCATATTATATTTGACAGTGTGAACAGATTAAACAAGTAAATAACACAAGAGAATTGTTAACCCAGTTCGGTGCAACGTCACCTACATCTGGGGGCTACCAAGCCAGGGAGGAAATCCACTAAAATAGTGTTAGTTCGAAGATCTAACAGCCACTGTTTACAACCTTCTCACCTAACCACTACCCATGCAACTTCTACCTAAGAGCCACTCTTAGATATGAGAACCCCTCTCACTCCCTCTCAATCACTCTCCCGTGTTTACAATTAAATCAAATACACACCAGAGATTGCTCTCTGAACAATAGAGATCAACTCTACACACTCAGGTCCAACACTTGATGTTAGGGTAACATCAAGGTGGCTCACAAAACACTCAAGTCCCAAAACTCACAAAATAACTCTTCAATCTCGGACTTGGTGGAAAACTCGTGCAGCCTTCATGTTTATATAGCAGTGTACGTATCTGGGCTGTAACAACTTGCGCTGGATAAGATCTATCATTCTCCTGAAAATCTGCACTTAAAGATCTAAAAGATAAAGTTTGATCTTTTAGTTTTTATCTTTAATCTTTAATCCCTGAACGAACTATTCAAGTTTGTAATTCGAACTTTAATTATCTTTTAATTCGTTCCTAAAGATAGATCGCCTAATCTGTTGCTAACTGCACATTAATCTGTTAAAGATATAACAGATTTATGTGTCCAGTATTTTCGGGCAGGATGTCCTGGACATTGTATCCGACATCGTGGATCCTGCAGCTTCAATTCTTCATTTGACATTTTATCTTGCCTTGTGCATTGTGCAGCCCGATCTGATTCCTTGACATAATGTTAGACATCATGTGCAGCAACTCCAGCTTTCCTTCATTGTCTAAGTGCTTATGTTTTAACAAAATTTTAGCCAATCTTTTAAAACTTAGTAAAGCTAAGCACTAACAAGTAATCGATTACCATTGAGGAAATTTTGAAAATAACTCCCAAAAGTCACAACTGTTCACAAGTTTTTAAAAGGCCACCAGAGGCCTATAAATAGGTGACTTGGGTTCAAATTTCTTCAGAGTTTTTTAGAACAATAATTTTCCTATCCTCTCAAAAGAAAGCCTTGGCCAAACACTTGCAAAATCTATAAGGATTCTTATAAGATCTTCATCTTGTAACATTCTTCTCTCCAAGAGAGAAATAATCTTCTTACTCTAAAGCAAACGATTGTTGTTCAAGAGACTGAGTCTCTTGAGTTGTAAAGATTTCTGAACACAAGGGAAGGGTATCTCTGTGTGGTTCAGACATTGTAAAAGGATTTTACAAGATAGTGGAAATCTCAAGTGGATTGCTTGAGGACTGGACGTAGGCACAGGGTGTGGCTAAACTAGTATAAAAACTGAGTTTGCATTTCTCTCTTCCCTAAACTTCTTTAATTTATTGCATTCTATTTTTGCTTTACTTAAAGAAGTTTTAATTGAATTTCTCTTTACTTAATTCATATTAAGTGTGCATATTCTATTTCGAGAGAGAATTAAATTTGATTAAGGGGAAATTTTTAAACTTAATTCACCCCCTCTTAAGTTATTGAGGCCTATTGTTTAACAAAATATTCATATTATTATAAAAGACACATACTAACTCAGGATGGTATGATAATTTGAGAGTCATAAAATCGATTAATTCAGAATTGTTAAAGACTTGATAACAATCAAAAGTCTCTCCTTCAAAGAACTCTAAGTCTAAATATTTGGGATCAAGAATGACTCTATTTGAAAATGGGAACAGTACCTTTGACGTTGATCGTCGGAGGAAAATAGAGTTAAGGAGCGTGGGGAGGAAATGGAGGGATTTGGTGGTGCGATAGAGTCACCGGAAGTGTCGTGGCGACATTGGCCTGCAATGGTGGTGGTGGAAGTTGAACCTTTTCACTTCTTAGATGATTCTGCCATTTGGTGTGTTTTCTACAGATTTTGATCAATGGGGTTTGTAGATAATTGAAAATGATGAAGTTTGCACTTTGTTTGAAAAGATTTGGTTAAGAAATGAGAAAGTTACGAGGATTTGAAGGTTTAGGAATGGAGGGTGCCGTCAAGGAGGGAGAGAGAAGAGGATTCTGAAATAAGAGAGAGAAAAGGCTGTATTTATAGGCAGGGACGAGTTGTAATCGATTATGGCCTATTGTACTCGATTACAAGCATATCCTGTAACTGCCTAAGCCTTTGGTAATCGATTACAGCCTATTGTAATCGATTATAGTGTTCCTGTTTTATGGTAATCAATTACATGGATCGGTAATCGATTACCAGACCCTAAAATATGAGTTTCAAGTCTAATAATCATGATAAACAATTTATTATAAGCAACCAATATATATAATTATTATAAACAATCAAAACATTTATTATTATAAACAATCAAAGTAAACAATCATCATAAACAAACATCATAAATAACCATAAAAAATAATCATTAGAAACAATCAAAGTAAACAATCATCATAAACAAGCATGATAAATAACCAAAAAAAATCATTATAAACAATCAAAGTGACTAGGAATCTAAGTTATTTAGATCTATGAGTCCTAATTCTCTTCTAATAGCAAAGAAATTTTCTTTGGGGAGAGGTTTTGTAAAGATATCAACTAACTAATTCTTTGTGTCAACAAATTCTAATATGCAATCCCCTTTTTGAACATGGTCTCGAAGGAAGTGATGCCTTATTTCAATATGCTTTGTTCTAGAGTGTAGAATAGGATTTTTGGACTGATTGATTGCACTTGTATTGTCACAATGGATAGGTATATATGATCAAGTTTTAAGCCATAGTTAGAAAATTGTTGTCTCATCCAAAGGATTTGTGCATAACAACTTTCAGCAAAAATATATTCCGCTTCTGCAGTTGATAAGACAACACTATTTTGCTTTTTACTATGCCATGATAATAGAGCATAACCAATAAAATGACAAGTTTCATTGGTACTTTTTCTATCAGTTTTGCATCCAGAAAAATCAGAATCAGAGTATCTTACTAAGTTATAAGAGGAATTCTTAGGATACCATAACCCTAGATTTATTGTGCCTAATAAGTATCTCATTATTCTTTTAACGACACTAAGGTGAGATTCTTTGGGATTTGATTGATATCTTGCACACATACAAATGCTAAACATTATATGAGGTCTACTTGCTAATAAATAAAGAAGAGATCCGATCATACCTCTATATTTCTTTAAGTCTATTGATTGACCGATTTCATCTTTATCCAAATAGTAAGCAGTGCTCATAGGAGTGACCATTTGTTTAGCATTTTTCATCCTAAACACGTTAAGCAATTCTTTGCAATATTTTGACTGACTAATAAATATTCCATTCTTTGTTTGTTTTATTTGTAGTCCAAGGAAGAAATTCAACTTGTGGAAGCAATGCTTTCCAAGGTTATTTTGATGATGCCAATGAATCAAGAGTTAAGTAAAGTTTCAAGCAAAGATTCAAGAATCAAGTTTCAAGTTTCAAGATTCAAGAATAATCAAGATCAAGATTCAATACTAAAGATTCAAGAATCAAGAGAAGACTCAATCAAGATAAGTATTAAAAAAGTTTTTCAAAACATTGAGTAGCACAAGAAGTTTTTACAAAATCATTACCAAAGAGTTTTTCTCTCTGGTAATCGATTACCAGAAGATAGTAATCGATTACCAATGTTTTAAAACGTTAAGATTTCATATTTCAAGAGGTACAACTTGTGTTTAAACATTTTCAACTTGTGTAATCGATTACACAATGTAATCGATTACCAGAGCTTTTAGACATTTTAATTTTCAAAATTTAAAATGAAGAGTCACATCTGTTGATATGTAATCGATTACACCTTAATGGTAATCGACTACTAGTGATTGATTTCGAAAAATAAATTTCCAAAAGTCACAATTCTTCAAGTGACTTGTTTCTGAAGATTTTTTCAAAAGTCACAACTTTTTAAGTGACTAGTTTTAAAGAAATTTCCAAGAGTCACAAGCTTTGACTTGAGTCATCAAGAGATTATAAATATGTGACCATGGCATGAATTTCAAGAACTATCAACAATCTATCTTTCAATAATTAGAGATCTATCATCTATATTTCAATATCTTCTTTCATCTCTTTCAACACTTTCAACATATCTTTCTGATTTATTTCTCTTCATCTTTCTAAAAGTTTTTGTTCAACACTTTCTCTTCCAAGAAAAGTTCTTTGTTCAAAAACTTGTGCTATTCATCTTTTTCATTCTCTTCTCCCTTTGCCAAAAGAACGAAGGACTAACCGCCTGAATTCTTTTGTGTCTCTCTTCTCCCTTACAAAAGATTCAAAGGACTAACCGCCTGAGAATTCTTTTGATTCTTCCCTTTCCCTTAAGCAAAATATTTCAAAGGACTAACCGCCTGAGATATCTTTTGTTTCCCCTTACAAAGATTCAAAGGACTAACCGCCTAAGAATTCTTTGTCCCAACACATTGGAGGGTACATCCTTTGTGGTACAAGTAGAGGGTACATCTACTTGGGGATTGTTATACTAAGAACAAGAGAGGGTACATCTCTTGTGGATCAGTTCAAGTGGAGGGTACATCCACTTGGTTTTTCAAAGAGAACAAGGGAGGGTACATCCCTTGTGGATCTTTGGCTTGTAAAAGATTTTACAAGGTTGAAAGAAATCTCAAGAACCGCAGGTTGCTTGGGGACTGGATGTAGGCACGGTTTGTGGCTAAACCAGTATAAATCTTGTGTTTGTCTTCTTCTTCCCTACACTCTTTAATTTCCGCTGTGTACTTTTAATTATCGCTTTTACTTTTGGTTAAGTTTCTATTTCTGTTCTTTACTTTGTTAACTTAGTAGTAAAAGCCTAATTGAATCTAGTAACATTAAGAAGGATATATTTTTAATTAGTCAAGACACATTAATAATTAATTCAACCCCCTCTTCTTAATTATTCTAAGGTCACTTGATCCAACAAGTTGTATTAGAGCAGTTGTAGGAAGTTTAACAACTTCAAGATTAATGGCCTCCTCAAATTCTTTGTTTCCTGAAGGAAACTCCATCCATAGGCCACCTATCTTCAATGGTGAGGGTTACCACTATTGGAAAACATGAATGCAAATCTTTATTGAAGCCGTAGATTTAAACACTTGGGAAGCAATAGAAATAGGACCTTACATACCCACCATAGTAGATGCAAGCACTAGTACAACAACACAAAAACCTAGAGATAAGTGGACTAAAGAGGATAGAAGAAGAATCCAATATAATCTTAAAGCCAAAAACATCATCACCTCTGCCCTAGGAATAGATGAGTATTTTAGAGTGTCAAACTGTTCAAATGCAAAGGAGATGTGGGATACTCTCCAACTTACACATGAAGACACCACTGATGTGAAAAGATCTAGAGTCAACACCCTTACACATGAATATGAATTATTTAGGATGAACCCTAATTAAAACATCCAAAGTATGCAGAAAAGATTCACACACATTGTCAACCATCTTGCTTCCTTAGGAAAAATCTTCCCTAATGAAGATTTAATTAATAAAGTTTTAAGATGTTTAAGTAGGGAATGGCAGCCCAAGGTAACTGCCATTTTTGAAAGTAAAGATCTTTCCTCTATGTCTCTTGCTACTTTGTTTGACAAATTGCAGGAACATGAAATGGAACTCCAACGTCTCAACCAAAATGAAGAGACCGACAAAAGGAAAAGAAGCATAGCACTCAAAGCCTCTTCCTCAATACAAGAAGAAGAAGAATCTGATGATGAAGAGGACTTCCTACTTTTTGTGAAGAAGCTTTATAAATTTGTAAAAAATAGAAGAATGGAGAGAAGTCATAACTTCAACAATGGGAAAAGATCCCAAGAAGTTTCTCCTACACTTAAATGCTACAAGTGTAATCAACCTGGTCACATAAAGGCAAACTGTCCCTCAAATGAATCATGGCCCGAGAAGAATGAGAAGAAAAGCTATAAAGAAAGAAGATCCAAAAAGGCTTATATTGCTTGGGATGACAATGACTCATCCGATGGTTCGGAGAAGGAGATCAACCTTCTATCTAAGGACTATGAAAGTGATGAAAACATCTCTCAAGAAGTTTAAGTAAGAAAAAACAAAAGGCTAACTTCCATCTTCAAAGATCTAGGCACTTGAATCATGAAAAAGGTAACATCAAAACCATTCT
Source organism: Glycine max (assembly GCF_000004515.6). Taxonomy (NCBI): domain Eukaryota; kingdom Viridiplantae; phylum Streptophyta; class Magnoliopsida; order Fabales; family Fabaceae; genus Glycine; species Glycine max. The sequence continues at coordinate 27,883,492 of NC_038243.2, forward strand.
CTTTTAAATTTAGTTGATTGAAATCATTTCATTCAATTAAACTTGTTTATATGATGACTAACAAAATTTTATGTGTTTTTCGTGATTGATTGATGTGCTTATATGTTTGATTGAGTTACTTTCTTTCTTGAAGCATGAAGTTTATTATTAAAACAAATAGTTGATAGTACATATGATTCTTGCATGATTTTTTATGATATGTGAATTACTTGCTTAAAAGTCATTCATAAAGTTTTTAAATCTATTATGTTATATATATTTATTTTCATATAAAAGTTTTCAGATATAAAGTATTTTGATTCCCTTCCAAATTTATTCACCTTTAGAGTCATTCAACACTTAATTCTGCTAAAATGCTCTCAGGTAATCGATTACTACAATACTGTAATCGATTACAGCAAGTCAGGAAAAGTGTAATCGATTACCAAATGTTGTAATCGATTACAACGCGTCCTTGCTCCTATAAATTCAGATTTCGAAATCAGAAATCAGAAACCTCCTTTGCTCTCGTGAAAACCCTCGTTCCCAATTCTTCTTTTTGCCATAACTCACTCATTTCTTATCCAAATCACTCCCCACAAAGCCCAAAATTCATCTTTTTTCATTCTCTTTCATTTAAACCAATTGAAATTTTGAAAAAATATCTCAAATGGAGGAACCATCAAAGAAGCACAAAGGTTCTTCGAGTAGAAGCCAAGGGCACTCCGAGGCTCAGGATATTCCAATTCCTTCCTCCATTTCCTCCTCCTCATTGTTCTCATCGGAAGAAAAATGTATACGGTACACAAACCTCTTCTCCTCTCGTTCTATCATTGACCCTAAGTTCATAGATATGGATTTATTTTCTGATGAGAGTTTCGAATGCATTCAAGCATTTCAAAACTCAAATCTCATTCCCTTTATGTCTTTGAAATTGCCTGTGTATTCTGAATTGGTAAAAGCTTTTTATTCTAACCTTGAAATTCAAGAAAGTACCTTGATTTCATAAGTTTATGGGATAAAGATGGTCATTGACCAATCCCTCTTCTATGATTTGACCCAATTATCTAGTGATGGTGTACCATTTGAAGGTGCATTAGACGATGATTGGAAGTTTGATTTTTCTGTACATGATGCCCGCCGGTTGGTTTGCACCAACCAAGCGGATATGACCGGAAGGCTGCTTGCCGGTTCATTGGCTCTTGAAAGCCGCATCCTTCACTATCTTATTGTTTGTATTTTACTTCCAAGATCTTCAAACCTTGCACAGGTTTATGAAGAAGATCTTATAGTCATGTGGGCTTTTCATACCGGCCGACAAATTGATTGGGCAATGTGTAAGGCATTGCGATTAAATGCTCCTTTACCATATCCACATTTAGTCACTCTTTTCCTCCAACATTTCAACATCCCTCTTGATTATGAACCTTATGTTCCAATCAAGAGATCTTTCTTGATCGGTGCTGCTGTGGTTGCATCCTTTGGTTACTGCAAAGAGCGTGATGGCTCTTGGGTAAAAAAGGGTGCTCAACCAAATGATGATTGATTGAGGTCGTACCCAAATCCAATAAACATTAAAAATGAAGTATCTAGGAAGTGATCCTAGGTCGTCTCCCAACGAGCAATGGTCAACCAAACGTTCATAACAAATAGTAATAAAACAGTAATGAATTGGGGGGGGGGGTTTGTTTTTGTAAATTAAACAACGAGCAAATTTTAATTAGAAAATATCAGAATTAAAACACGTTGTTTCCCCTTGATTCACAAGCAAGTCTCTTATACTAGGTTACGAGAATTTATCCTTTATCAGTTCAACCACTTAATCAATTCCTAAATTAAATTACTAAGTGAAATTTAACATAAGGTAGTCATTATGTGATTAAGCAACACATACACCAATTAATCATGAACGAAACTAATCATTAAGCATGAACATAAATTAAGCGCAGAGGCAATTAATCAAGCACTAAGCATGCATGGATTAATAGTAACAAATACAGAGTAATTGGTGAAGAGGAAAAACTGATCAAAATTCAATAGTAATAATAAAACCTCAAAGAGAGTTGTGCTTGATCCTTAAGAGAAAACAACGCTGGAGACTTAGCCTTCCATTAATCAGTAGAAAACAAAATTTTATTGCTACGTGAATAGTGAAAACTGGAATTGCAAAACCTAAAATTATTCTTTCTCCCAAAATGAAAAAGACTCCTAAAACTAAAACCAAAACCTTGGTTCTGTTATATAGGTTCTCAACCCCAAAGCTTACAAATCTGTTTTAAGTCCAAGCCCATTAATAAAATAAAATCTGGACCAAATAAGATAAGATTTGATAAAATAAAATCTAGATAAGATAAGATAAGATAAAATCTAGATGAAATAATATCTAGATGAGATAAAATCTGGATAAGATAAGATTTGGTAGAATAAAATTGTCTGCTCTTTTCAAGTCTAGGCCCAATTCCGGATTCAAGCCCAATTTCTTATAATTCTCTTGAAATTAAATTAAAAACACAAAATTAATCCAGTAGGCCCAAATGATAAAACTGCATAATTAATTTGACAATTAAGGCTAATCAGTAATTAAAATGGTGACAAAAAGGAAAATAGGAGAAAATGATGACACATCAAATCCCCTCACACTTAGCCTTTTGCACTCCTGGGCAAAATAAAAAAAACAAAGCAAGGGACAAATCCAGAGACATTAAAGAGAAATAAACAGACACAACAACAATTACATATTTCTCAATGAATCTCAAGGAATGAAAAGAATGGGTAGCATCCAACACATAAAGAGTTAAAGAGTCAAAGCTGTCATGAAAATCATCCAAGCATCTCAAACATGGCAAGATAGTCAATCAGCCCAAGAATGAAAAGTGATAAAGCCTCAAAGGATATGCACTCTATCTATCAAGTGTCTAGGCTACTGTTTACTTTCAGAGCACCAACGAAAACAAACACCACATAGACTTGGCAAAACTCTAAAATTGACAACCACATCACAAGCACATGCACATGAGGATCAAAAGGTCTTTTAAGGTTGTAATGGGGCCAAGGACAAGGTAGATGAAAGTATGGGATAGTAGTTAAAACCCAAAGGAATAAAGGAGTAATGGGGAATAAGTGGGAAGTAAGAAAAAGTAGTAAACCCCAAAACCAAAATTACAAATTAAGCTTTAAAAAGTAAACCCAAAACAAAATCAACCAAGTCTTTAACCTATCCAAGTCTTCAAACCAAGACCTCATTTATTCAACTTCATTTTTTTATTTGATTTGATTTGATTTTTTTTATTTTTTATTTTTGATTTTGATTTTGATTTTTTTTTAACGTGGACAGTAGCAATTGAAAGCATTTGAAAAATAAAGCAACAATTAGGCAATATATGTATACATCATCAAGCATGGCCAATAAAAACATATCATCCAATGAAACATACCCCCCCCCCCCCCTCACACTTATTCCCAAAACAATTCCAAAGCTCCAAAATTCCTTAAGGGTAGGGTGAAATCATGGTTTTTCACTTAAGGCTTGTAATGAGCTTCAAAACAAAGAAAGGGGAACATAGGCTCAAAGGGGCTATCAAAGGAATTAATTCAAGGTAGGCTCATTTGGCTAGAGGCTTATAAGAACAAAATGCCTAAATCATCTCCCAACATGCATGGGAAGTAAGAAGTATCAACAAGAGTCAAGCCAAGGCTATTGTGCAAGCAATCAATGGGGCAAAACACACCGAATAAAATAGATGATGATGGCTCAAATTCTCCCCAAGGGTAAATCTATCACTTTCAATTCGAACTTTCAAAACTAACTTGACATGTAGAGAAAAATAAGGGTTTCAATTCACAAAATGCCAAGAAACTCCTATTTCAAAAACAATTACCCATTACCTGTACATAACCCAAAATTCAAAGAGGAACATGCAATGTTGTACACAAACATAAAACCAAAATAACAAAATTAACCTAGAAAAAAAAAACTAATAAAATTAAACTAGAATACCCAACAAAATTAAAGAACAATCCCCCCCCCCCCCCTCACACTTAAACAATACATTGTCCTCAATGTAGCACAATCATAAGATCAAGAACAATCAAAACAATCAATAAATTTGGACAAGTGCAATAGAATTAAAGAAGGAGACAGAAAAAGAAAACCCATTAAGTCATGGCGGAAGAGAAGTAGGGTGAAGTAAGGAGGTCTCCTCCACCACTACATCCACTAAGGAGGGATTTGTGAGGAATGGTTTCAGCCGGTGTCCATTGATCTTGAAGCTCTTATCTGTGGACTCACTTTTGATCTCAACTGTATCATAAGGAAAAACATTAGTCACCACAAAAGGACCAATCCACTTTGACCTCAACTTACCACTCATGAGTCCGAGCCTAGAGTTATACAATAAAACTTTCTGTCCAACCACGAAGTCCTTCTTAGCTATCAAGCTGTCATGGAACTTCTTGGTTTTCTCCTTGTAGAATTTGGAATTCTCATAGGCTTCTAAATGGATCTCATCTAGTTCACTTAGTTGCAACTTCCTTTCCTCTCCAGCCTGATCAATAGAGAAGTTGCAGGTCTTTACAGCCCAGTAGGCTTTGTGCTCTATCTCTACAGGAAGATGACATGCCTTGCCAAAGACAACCCGATAAGGATACAGTCATATGGGTGCTTTGTAGGCAGTCCTATGCGCCCAAAGAGCATTATCTAGCCTGGTGCTCCAATCCTTTCTATTCGGCTGCACAATCTTCTCCAAGATCCTTTTTATCTCCCTGTTTGAAATCTCAGCCTACCCATTAGTTTGGGGGTGGTATGGTGTGGAAATTTTGTGCACGACCCCATACTTTTTGAGCAAGGCATACATGGATCTGTTAAAAAAATGGGTGCCTTGATCACTAACGATGGCTCCAGGGATTCCAAACCTGCAAAAAAAAATTAGATCTAACAAAATCCACAACGACCTTAGCATCGTTAGTTCTGGTGGGTTTGGCTTCCACCCATTTTGAAGCATAATCAACAGCAAGGAGAATATAAACAAAACCAAAAGAGACAGGGAAAGGCCCCATCAAATCTATACCCCAGACATCAAACACCTCACAGAATAACATGGGTTGTTGAGGCATTTGCTGTCTCCATGAAGGTGAGCCGCCTGCTCTCTGACAAGGCTCACAAGTGCTACAGATTCTCCACGCATCCTTGAAGATGGTAGGGCAATAGAAACTGCAGTCAAGCACCTTGCGAGCTGTCCTCTGTATGCCAAGATGGTCACCTGATGCGGAAGAATGACAGAATTATAGGACTGAGTCAATCTCATGGTCTGGAATGCATCTCCTAATAACCTGGTCACTGCACAACTTCCACAAATAGGGGTCATCCCAAATATAATGCTTAGCATTGCTCTTAATTTTATCATTTTGAGCTTTAGATGCTAAGGGAGGAAAAATAGAAGCAACCAAATAATTCACAATATTAGCAAACCAGGGAGTAGGGAAGGAATCAGAAATACTATACAAAATGTACAAATGGTCATCCGAAAAATCATCCCGAATGGGTGAGTCCTCAGACACATGCTCAATCCTACTCAGGTGGTTAGCCACGAGGTTCTGTGCACCACTCCCATCACGGATCTCC